>NW_011901156.1:0-5434 GCF_000151845.1 Pteropus vampyrus | reverse complement strand
ACAGCTGTGTATTCACCATAATCTATTTCCTTCACTTCTGGGCTCACAGGTACACCTCATTTTTCATCCTTAAGTGTTGCTATGTAACTGAGTTCTTGCCAATGGAATGCAGAAGGGCCACTTTCAGGTCAGTCCATAGGGGCAACTGTGTGATTTTACCTGCTTTTTCTCTCTTCCTTTGCCAGCCAATGGGTTTCAGGGAATTCAATTGAGATATATGAATTCTTAGGAGATGGCGGAACTACAGTATATAAAAGAGCCTATAAAGAGTTTATGTCCCTGAATGACTTAATGGAGCAAAATGCACCCTTCACTCAACTGATTGAACTCTATGTGTATAAGAAATAAATTTTAATTACATTAATCCACTGATATTTTGAAGTTGTCCCTAGACTAATGTAGTTAGATATGAATAAAAGTTTCAGATAACAAATGATAATTTTAAAGATGAAACACAGCTAGAGACCAACTAAATCCAGGCACCTCCCTGATGTAGATCCTGATGTAGCCCATGTAACATACAGCCCTCTTCCTGCTACAATCAGCAAGAATATTAGTACTCTCCCTGCACTCTCCTCCAGGACTTCAGCATCAGCGTCTCTCCAACATCTCTCAAGATTCCAAGAAAAAAGATGCTTAATAAGGGATTTCTAAGACTAAGTCACAATGCTTCCATTAGGTTCTTTTTGAAAACTCTAATGAGGAATTTGAGTCTCCATTTAAGTAGTTTGATTACCCTGAGCCTGTCAGTTATAATGGTCACTTGTAGGACCTCTAGCCAACTGTTCCAGCTGAGCCCAGCTTTCCAACATACCAGCTATGTGAGTGAAGCCATCTTGGACTCCCCAGATCAGTTCATTTGTCAGCTGAAAACCACAACTTGACCTCAGTTGATGTTACATGGAACAGAAAGAAGAATTGCCCAGCTGAGTCCTGCTTGTATTTCTGACCCAGGAAATCTTGAGATATGATGGTTGTTTTAAGCAACTAAATTTTGTTACAATTTGTTTTATAGCAATACATAAATAGGACACCCAGTGAATGAGATATTCTCTCTACTATATAGTGTAATGATTAAAAACATGAAATGGAGCCAGTCTTCCTGAGTTCAAATCCCAGCTCCACCATTAACAAGTTGTATGACTGTAGACAAATTACTTCATTTTTCTGTGTCTCAGTTGCTGAAATTGTAAAATTTAGATTAAAATAGTGTCTACCTTATAGTGGGGATTAAGCAAATTAATATATTCTTAGAATATTGCCTGGCACATAATATAAGAATTGGGTTTATTCCTTGCTCATTACATTTTTTCACCATAATGCTTGTGATATATCTTTCCTCTGGTTGGCTCAGGAGGCTGCTAATGTGTTGGTTTATTAACCATAACAACTTGCTCAAATTGGAACTACTTTCTCCAGAATCTTCTTTCCTGTATGGTTTTACGTTAGAGTCAGAAAAAAGAACTTTACAGGATTTCAATGGCAAAAAATAAAACTGCTTCCTGGGTCATACTGCCTCTTCCTCTTCTGTGTGTGTCAAATCTCCCTCTGCTTTTTCTTATATGGACACTTATGATTAGATTTAGGGCCCACCTAGATAATCCAGGATAATCTCCCTAAGTCAAAATCCTTAGATCAATCACATCTGAAAAGACCCCTTTTCCTTATCTGGTAATATTTGCAGGTTCCAGGGATTAAGACCTGATTTCATTGGGTGGCCATTGTTCAGCCTATTATTCGTCTCACCATAATATTCATTCTTTCGTCTGATTGATTCACTAGGCTGGCTACTAATGTGGTAGTATACAAACCATATATCAACTTGGACTACTTTTCCCAGAATCCCCATTCCCTGTATGGTCCTAGGTTAGAGTTGGACAAAAGATGAATTTGTGCAGGGTTTGAAAGGCAAAGGTGAAGCAGTTTTCATTTATCTCTGAAGATCGCTGTGGTTGTATAGTGACAGAGAGATGAGTTTTAGTTCTAGATTTTCCTCTGTCCATTGTTAGCCAAAAATGAAACAACAATGTGGTCCGACAACCTCAAAGTGGTAGGTCATTTTTGGCCATGTTCTTAGAAATAAAGGGCCTAGAATGATGTAGATAATAATTATATATTTTTATGTAGATCAGATCTCAGGTGCTATCATTTTTTTTGAAGATATATGCTAATTTAAAGATATTTGAGTTACACAGAGAAGTACAAAGGAAAAATAAAAAAGATAACCTTTACTCAAAACTCAGAAATAACTATTTTAACCTTAGATGAATATCATTCCAAACAGTAAGTAGTAAGAAAAAAAAGGCTAATTAAAAAATTAAAGGATTTATGAAAGGATAGATTCATAGATAGAGTTATATGGAAGTAATTTCATATACCTGAAGGGCAGGCAGCTAGGTTGAGCATAAAACTTGTGGTTATGTATTTTTTATTTCAGAACTTTGTAGAACATTGTTGACTTCTTTTGTCACAGAATAATATTTTTTTTCTTTTTATGGTGACTTTCTTTTTCTGTGGAGTAACTGAAAATTCTCTTTCTCTCAAGACTTTTTTTTTACATCTGTTTTAAATTCATAGCAAAATTAACAGGAAGCTACAGAGATTTCCTATGTATTCCCTGCCCCCACACATGCATAAGAAATTTAAGTAGGATATTTTTATATAGATAATTCTATATAATTCAAGAAAACCATTTGTTTTTCTTGGATTCCAATGTACCAATTTGATCTATATAATTGGGTAGCCTTCATTTCATTGGGAGGCCATTTAGACCTCTTTTTTTTTATAATGTAATATACAGATTAGCTAATTATTTTAATCTTTTTCATCTTCTGTATTTACTGGGATTATTTCAAGCCTTTCCTTTATGTAATTAATAAATTTTTAACCATGTCAATTCTGTTCCTTCCTGATTCTGTTATTGTTTAGTTTCAAAATTATGTCTTTTTCTCAATTTATTTCTTTAGCCATTTATTTAGATGCTTTATCATCCTCCCCTTGAGTTTAAGTTTTATTGAATTCCTGTTATTTTTTTATGGCTCAAAGCTTTTCTTTACCTTGGATAATATTTTCTTCTATACAGGGCTCTTCATTTGACTTTGCATGCTTTGTTCTTATCCCCCTTTTCCTCCTCTTTTCTCTAATATGTTTTCTTATTTTTCTTTGTTGTTATTTTTTCCCTCCCTCCACCCCACCCCAGCTTCCTCATGTTTAATGTGGGCAGTTTTATCCAGACATTCTCAATGTTTTGATGTAAAGTAGTTGAATTCTTTTTGGTAGCCTTAACACTTTGACTAAGACTGGTTTATCTTCTACTTGAAAACTCAACTAAGTTTATTCTCCTTTCTGAAATTTGAAGTATGTGTGAGAGCTAGAGCAGAAGCAGCTTTCTGCACAGGACTTGAATGCTGAGTTCCTGTGCAATATTTTATTAAGGGCCCAATCCAGTCTTCATAGGGATAGTCTACATTATCCTTTCCAAGGTATATCGTATTTTCGAGAGACTTTAGATTTGTTTGAGGCTTTAGATTGTTCCCCTATTCTGGATTTAACCACTGGACAGTAGTAAACTTAACATTTTCTGCTTCTGCTTAGTTTTTAAGAGCCTGAGGTAAATCACAGTGGCTTCTGCTCTCAAAGTTTTATCCTGCTTTCTACTCAGATTATAGTATATTCCCCTCCACAGTGACAGTGTTAGTGAGAAATCTTAGGATTTTATCAATTCAGTTTTTTTCCTTAATAATACTTCTTGGGAGTTCGAAGCCATATACAAAAGCCCCAGAATTTTCTTTCTTTTTCTTTTGATTGTGATAGATTTGTCGTTTTGGATCGTTGTTTACTTAATTTGTATTTAAAAGCTGGAGATCTTGCAATCCAGTATTGCTTTGTCATCGTTAAAAAGACTTTTGACAACACATTGGAAATAGTATAATCAATCTGGCAGTGATTTAGAAGAAAACAATGGAGATAATAAAGTGATTCAAAACTTAGGCAGTTAAGAAATAACTTAGGCACTTAGAAATTGTCATTTAAGAAGGAACAGATCTTTCCTTACAGAAGACTCAGACACAATCAGAAATTATTAAAAGCCTGCTTTTAAAAGAATGAATAGTTTTAGTGTGTGTTACCCCAGAGACAGGAGAAATACCAGTGGGTTAAAATCACAGAGGAACCAATTTCAGGTTGATTGAGTGAAGAAAATTCAGAAATAAGAACACGCCTACCTCTGGGCCTCAGCTCTTGTTTTTCATCTTGAAATTTCCTTTCCCTGAGATGTCTGTGGAATCCACTGAACCATTCTCATCTCTTCATGGAGATTTTTCAGATCTCTCTATTATTATTTTCATCTCTCTTACTCCGACATCTGTAAAAGCAAGAGTGGTTTTGTAATTATTTGTATTTTTGTTTCCCACCTAAAATATTGTATCCACCTTAGTGTCTAATATAGGAGCTTGGACAAAGAGCAGACGATCAGCAATTTTTACTGAATTACATTAGAGAATGTATTTTTAAAATACATTTACTCTTTACAAGCCATTGAAGTAGTTTGCTCTAATATAGTTATCCTACTAAGAGAAATTAAATTTATTAATAAGCCTCTCTATGTATCCTACTATATTTTATTTAATTAAAAAAAATTACTTAGTTATATTCCCACTTATTTATCTGGTTATATTTCCAACTATTTTGTAAAATTTTACAAAATATAACATATAACAATTATGCAATCTGTGGGGGTATGATCTTCAAATTGAAAAGAAAAAAGTAAAACCTTATAGTATGGTATAATATTGAGTTCCAATAAATATTTGGCAGTATTAAAACCCTTAGTTTTTGGTGTTCTGATAGATTATAAATCTTATTTTTGTTTAAACTTAGAGGACTTTAATATTCACTATAAGAGCATATTATACAAAGGAACCAGTTTGAATACCAGCATTCATAATTAATGAAGTCTTTCATTATTTAAATAAATATGCTGAAACCATTTGTCTCAACTATCAGCTACATATTAAACTGAATTATTAATAGTTTTGAATGGGTGGAATTTAAGAATTTATATATACTATAACATTAAATGTTACTAATATATATTTAAAACAATGTACTTAGCCATGATTTTCCTTTTTAATTTATATGCCATTTGATGTTATTGGAACAAAAGTCTTTATAATGGATTATCATACTTTTGTGTTTAACCACCGAAAGCACTGAATATAGATTTTAACAATCCAATTTACGTATTTTCCTGTTTGTTTTGTATCCCCACTAATCCTATTCTCTGCCCTCCTCTTTAGCACCCTCTCTAACTCAACATTTTGACTGGGTTGCTTCTTCAGACTGGAAGCTTGGGTCCAATTGCCCCTCAAAAGTCACTGCGTGTGATCTGCGGAAATCCTCTCATCTTCTCCCTTTTTCTTTTCCCTCTTCTCTT
>NW_011901155.1:2241-4523 GCF_000151845.1 Pteropus vampyrus | reverse complement strand
GTGTGTGTGTGTTCGTGCAGATGTGTTGTGCGCAAGCATGTGTGTGTTTGTATATTGCGTGCATATTTGTGTGCATATGTGCATGTGCATATTTTTATCTGCATGTGTTTTGTGGGTGTGTGTCCAAGTGTGTGTGTTAGTGTGTTCTTGTACATGCGTGTTTGCCCGTGTGTGCAAAGTTCGCAAAGGCAGTGACCATGCTTATGGCCATGCCCACTGGGTCCCCACCCATGCCTGGCACAGAGAAGGGGCTCGGATGTCCACTGTTGGGGGTGTGTGTGTGTGTGTGTGTGTGTGTGTGGCAGTGGACTGTCCCCCTCAGGAGACATTTGTTAAGTGTCCGGCTGTTCTGTGGAGCTGAGGATTGCAGTGGACAAGCCACGCCCCCTGGGTGGCTATGGATCTTGGGCTCCTAAGGGCAGGCCTGGTGGGGGTGGAGGGGGCTTGGCTTTCCAGGCTCCCTCGGGCCTGATCAGCACCCCTCTCACACAGGACCATCCTGGGTGCCTTATGCTACAGGGAGTTTCAGATTTCTGGTCCCCTCTGGACATCTGGATAAAGTTCGTTCACTTCTTTCCTGGGCGTGCGCACCCAGAGGTGGCTCGTAGAGCTGACTTTCTCCTCCCATTGTATTTCTGTGTTCCCAGCAGACTGAGCCTGGGGCCCGCCCTGCCATCCTGGGGTGGCCTGACACTCTCGGCTCTGGCAGCTGGAGGCTGGGACACCCCCACTCTGCTCCCCACCCATTCTTTTTTTTGTTTTAGGAATCGGAGCTCAGAGGGGCGGGCTGTGAGACCCTAACTCACCCCTCGAATCTGTTGGCGGAGGCAGCACGTGCGATGAGCGAGGAGCCTCACTTTGCAGTTGAGCGGACCCCGGGCTTTAATCCTACCCGGGTCCCTTTCTCCCTTCAGCAGACATTGATTAAGCACCTGCTGTATACAGTGCTTAGTTCTGGGGACACAACAGTGTGCGAAGTGGACACGGTTTATGCATTCAACAGTAGCGTGTTTCACAGTCCTGGCCGTTGGCTGGGCTTGGTGGGTCTCACTTGGGGTCTCTCCTGCAGTTGATGCAGGACAGGGCAAATGTCCCTGAGTCGGGGGAGCTGAGGGGGAGGCAGGGAGACCAAGCCTTGCACCAGGAGAAGAAGAGGGTCCTTTGGTGGAGAGTGTAGAAAGAATTCAACACTCACGCCCAAGTTGGAGAGTCAAAAGGCAAGTTTATTGGAAAAGGGGTGACACCCGCAGACAGAGCGGGGACTCCTCTCGGAGGCAGAGAGAGGGGCACCGAGAGGAACGGTGTCAGGAGAGAGAGACGAGGACAGTGAGAGAGACAGAGCGAAGGCACTGAGCGGGACGCCGAGTGTTCGGGGAACTCAGTTTATGTGTCTTTGTTTAGTTCCCATTTCCTGTGACATGGACATACTGTGAGGAAGGGGAAGGGTATGTAGCCTGAAAAGGTAAGAACTTGTAGAGCGAAAGGCCTGTGGGCAGTTCCCAGCCTTTAATCCGTAGGTTCCCATGGTTTTAGCCAGAGTGAGTGAGTCTTGGTCCCTGTTTCCCCAGCACAGGTGTGAGGGATGGGCTGTCAGCGATCCCCACAGAACTCCCCCTCTGTTCTGCAGGCGTCCTGTGGCCTGGCTGTGGGCTGATCAGCACATCACAGTCTTTGTGGCTTGATTAACATTTTAATTCTCTTGCCTCCTCCCTATGTTACAATCAGTCAGATGGGGGTGGGGGCTCGAGTTTGCAGGAAGGTTTCCTTACTCACCTGTCTGGTAGAGAAGGTAGCACCAGCCCTGGGCAGGGCTGGCAACTCTGTTGTCTCCTCTGGCAGCCTAGGCTCTAAGAGTGGGTGCTCGAGAGGGAGCCAGGTGGAAGCTGTGCCACCTGTTATGACCCAGACTCATAAGTCACATAGTGTCACTCGTGCCCAGCTCTCTCAATGGAGGCAGTCACTAAAGTCTGCCTGGGAGCAAGGGTGGCGGGGGACACAGACCCCCCTCTAACTCATGGGATGGCAGATAATGTCTGGCCATTTGGAAGGTACAGTGTACGGTGTGCCCTCCAGATTCTTCTGATGTCGGCGGGAGACCACCCTTAAGCAGGTCATCAGGCAAATAACCACGGAACCACAATCGAGATGAAGGCAGGGGAGTAGGTCACATGACTTTGAGATTGCAGGCTTTGGGCCAGTGGCCCCCATCTTGAAAATAAGTTGAGGCTCCACCTGATGCTCGCTCACCCCACTCCCACCCCAGGTCTAAGGAGGCGGACACT
>NW_011901155.1:0-346 GCF_000151845.1 Pteropus vampyrus | reverse complement strand
TAGAGAGGAAGGCTGAGCTGGGCAGTGACCCTGTGTGCACGAGAGCACCAACGACCAGGAAAAAATGGACAAGGCCATGGGAAAAGGGGTGTCCATGTGGGGTGTGCTCCAGGGGCAGAAACCCCAGTTCTGAGCAGGGAGGTGACTGGTACAGCTCAAAGCAGCAGAGCCAACCAGACACAGCGATGTTTCACGTTGAAGCGACACATCTCTTGTACTGTTGGACATTTAAATTGTTCCGACCAATAATAACGATAGCAGCCCTGTGCACTGTATTTATTTATGTGTTAATTTATTTAATCCTCGAAACAACCCAGTGAGGCAGGATTTTACAGTTGAGAACATC
>NW_011901154.1:2961-4621 GCF_000151845.1 Pteropus vampyrus | reverse complement strand
GCTGGCCATAAGCTGATTGGATGAGGAGATGGACATGTGACCCAAGCTCGCCAATAATATTCTTTTCCAGGATTTGGCTTTGGGAATCAGAGCTGCTGGGCAGCTTCTGAGCTGAGCACATGTGAACTCAAGTGCAGAGGGCCGCTGTGTCCAGCCTTGTCCATAAAAAGCAGAAGAGTAGTCCTCGGTGGGAGAAGACTAAAGCCGACAGGCCGAGAGCCAGACTCGAGGGGCCCAGAAGCAGCAATTGCCCTGGCTCCAGGTCCAGCCCCCACTCCCCACTCCGAGGTCAGGCTGCCCACTCACCACTGATTCTACCATTCACCACACCATCCTGCCCGTCGTGTCCTCTCTTCCCTTTCCATGCTTTAGCAAGCTCTAAGGACTTGTGTTCCTTGTAGCCATGATAAAACATTAGACAGGTGAAATGTGCGCTCAAGGACTCCAAAGGGAACTTTAGAGAGGAAGAAATTTAGAATTTGACATCTCAGAGAGAGCGTGGAAGTTATCACGAAGCTAGAAAGCTGACTTTAGTGAACTCACTTTTTTGGTATTCGTACTGAGAAAAGGGGGCATCGAAAGCTCTTTAGAAACAGGAGTTATGACCATGATCTTTCAAGACACCTGCACTGTGACCCTACCCAGAGGTCACCTCCTTCAGAAGCCCGCCCTGGTGCCCCCACCCAGGTGAGAAAGCCCTCCTACTTCTCTGAACTCCACAGCCTTAGGCCTCTCCTTCGTGTCCAGCACTCACTCCCTTAACCTGGCCTCATTCCCAGGCACTGTGTATAACCCGAGGGCAGCGCTGTGTCTGAGGTCTCGAGGTCGGCCCCTCTCAGTACCCAGCATCATTAATTAATAACAATAAAACTAATACAAAAATAACAACAGTCTCTTATTTACTGAGCACTTATTCTGTGCCAACATTGTTGTGGATGATTTACCTGCGTTATCTCATTTTATCCTCACAACAGTCCTATGGGGGTCGGTCAGTTTTTTGAATGAGAAAACTGAGGGTCAGAGAGGTTAGGCAACAGGCCTGAGTTCACACAGCCCATAAAAGGTAGCACTAGGATGTGAACCCAGGCAGTCTCATTTTGAGTATGTGCTTTGAACTTCTACATATAGATTTGAATCTCTCTAGGGGTGCCCCATGACTTGAGGGGTTCTCAAAAATATACCTGCCCCAGAACTCTTTGGCCCTAGCCTGTGGCTGGTACCTCGGTGTCTGACATTCGTGCTTCTAAACTTTGAGTTCAGCAATGACCCATCAGTAGGGTGACCAGACAGACATCCCTGTTTGCTTAGAACAGTCTCGGTGAATACTTCATAATTATTAATAGCTCCTCAAAGTGTTCTGGTTTGAACAATCAGTTACATGTCCACAGTCAGTGCCTTTCACTGAGGAGAAGTGTTTCTCTGGGAATGGGCGGAGGGGATGGACAGGTCCGGTGTCCTCCTCACTTCTGAGGAACTCTCTGGGGCAGGGAGGTTAAAGCGGGAGCAGCCTCAAGGCCCCTGGGATGTGGGGCTGAGTCATGGACTATTTGATTAGCTGTCTGCAGGGAGGGAGCTGCTGGCTCATCCCTGTTTCTTCATCATCTCACTCATCCTGGGGAAGGAGCCGTGGGCAGGATGTTAGCCAGGGTCCAGCTGTAAT
>NW_011901154.1:0-1009 GCF_000151845.1 Pteropus vampyrus | reverse complement strand
ACATGGAGATGGCAACACAACATTGTGCCTTGCTGGGAACTGACTGCCCCACCGGAAGTTCTGAGCCTTTCCCCACCATTGTCGGCCTTAACCCCCCTCATCACTGAACCTCACCCGGAACATCCTCTCATTGTTCAGGTGAAGAAACAGATTCAGAGGGATCAGCGACATGTCCAGGGTCCCATAGCCTTCAGTGGCTAGCTGCCTGCTGCAGGGAAAACTGAATTAACTAGATTCCTTAAAGCAATCAGCAAAGACAGCCACCTGGTTTTGGCCCACTACTCGTTTTTGTAAATAAAGTTTTATTTACATATCACCTATGGCTGCTTTCACACTATAAGGGAACAGTCCAGTACGCCCCACAAAACCTAAAACATTGTGTTGACGAAAGAAACACCCAAACCTATAGAGAATTTTTATGAGTTTATTTAAGCCAAATTGACAACATATACCAGGAGCAAGATCTCAAATGCTCCAGAGAATGGCAGTTTTGCAGCTTATTTTATACATTGACTCAAAGGAGGAGCTGTAAGAAGGATTATTTGAAATCCATTGATGGTTGATTAATGAGGCGGGAGAAGACAAAGAGGGAGATCTCTGGGACTGGATAAAAGACAACATGGAGAAATGCACACTCCTTTTACACTGGTGGGTACAGAGTCATTAATGAATTTACTGTATATAGAGATGGTATGCAGAGAACAAGGTAACAATGAGGGGTTCAGGGGTTCTGTGATCTCCTGCTCTGGGAGTCTTGTGCTCTGGTACCGATGGTGGTGATTTTGAGGGGTAGGAAAAGAAAATTACTCTGACATTTCAAAGGTATGTTATCCTAGGTGCATGAGAACACTGGACAGAGCTCACGTAAGGTAAAGCTTGACCTTTATCAAGGAAGCTACGGGCCTGGGACCTGACAAACCACCATGACCTGCTCAGTTAGGAATTTGCGATCAGATCAAACTGTGTGGTTAATTTTGGTCACTTGTCAGGTCTGTCATGTGCCTGCCCC
>NW_011901153.1:4500-6662 GCF_000151845.1 Pteropus vampyrus | reverse complement strand
CTGGGCCCGGAGTGGCCGCCACGAAGGAGACGAGAGGTGGCCAGCCTCTGGATCCCAGAAGTCAGACTGACAGGTTGGGTGTAGGATGGGAAAAACCATCGATGGCGGACAGGAGGAATCTTCAGGGGGGAAAGAGGCGGGCATCTCCTGTCCTCAGGGGTCCTTCCCCCTCAGGCTCTAAAGGCCCCCAGGGTGCCACAGCGGGGTGAAGGTCATCACTGTCACCCATTCAACAAGTACTGCACCAGTGGCGACCCTTCCTTCCCTGGGAGGTGAACGCCTCGCCATGCAGTCCTTGTCATGCAGCCCGTGCTCGGTGGCACCTGTGCAGCAAATGACTACGTCCTTTCATGGAGTCCCCTGCTCCTACAGGTGGAGCACAGTGGCCGAGGGCACAGGCTGGGCATCAGACAGAGCAGGTTGGAGGTCCTCACTTCCAGCCAGGAGGTGGGCTCCACCCCCTACTGACCGAGTAACCTCAGGCATGTCGCACAGCCCCCCGTGCCTCGATTTCCTCGGGCACCCAATGGGTGCCCTACCTCGCTCCTGCGGCCGTCACAGGACCGGGTGGGAGGCTGCCGCAGGCGTACCCTGCGCTCATGCTTGTCCCTGTGACTCCCAGGGGGCCGGTTCCGGGCTGGACGTCGGCCGGGAGGAAGTCCGTGTCCAGCTCCAGGCTGTGGTCAGGGGCCCGTAGGAGGAAGACAGCATCGGCTGCTCTAATTTGAGGAGCTTCGTAACAGTCCTCTCAGTAGCTGAGCCAGCGGTAGCCAGAACATTCTCGGCATGTCCCAAAGGGGACGAGGCCAGAGCAAGCCTACCATGGCTCCGTGGGAAAGTCCCGCCTGTCACTTGGGCAGCTCAGCAGTGCAAGGACAGGAAGGAGCAGGCGAGCTCTGTAGCCTCACAGAGAGGCCGAGCGGTGTTTGTCACCCCTGACCTGCCGAGTGGTGTTTGTCACCTCCGACCTGCGGGGGTAACCCGGTAAGTGGCGGGACACAGGTAATGAACCTGGGCATGGACAGGGGCACGTAGAGTTTGGAGGAAAGGTAGAAAGACTAAGCTGTCTGGAAACGTCTCAGGGTAGTGCTATCAATTCTGAAGGGCTGGGTGTCGGTGATGGGTGACTGGCTGGCACTCCCAATACATGAGAGCTAGAGGCATTCCTAGAAAAAAAACTGCGGTTTATTTCTAAAAAAAAAAAAAAAGGCTCCGTCCTGCAGAGGAACTTAACTATTTTTCAGCACCAGAATCTTTGTAGAAATGACTGTTGTAGAGGCCCAATTAAAGTGTCACTGCTCTGGATGGCCTGGGACCCTACCTACCAAGGCCCCCACCCCTCGGCAGCCCCCGAGGGTTCTCACCGGAACCCCTCCAGGGTTCCCCGGCGCTCAGTGTCAAAACCTCTCCTAATGGGTGACCTGCAGCCCGCTCCACAGTTTTGTCCCCTGTCCCACCTTCCTGGGCCGAGGCTGTGGCCAGAGCAGGGTCTACTAAGTCAGGGGGGAGGGTGGGAATGGCGAGGTCTCTAAGATTGTGCTTCTGCCCTAGTCAAGGCTGTTTCTAGAGGCTGAGAGGCCCCGGTTGGGGTCTCCCAGGGGTCTGTTGCCTTAGTGACCCCACTTTTCTGGGGGATAGTGGGATCTTCTGCGAGCAAGGGGGCATCTATTTCTGTTCCTGGGGTAATAGGAATAACAAGAATAATAACAACTGTTATTTATCGTGTCCTTTCTTCGTTCTCCCAACCGCCCTTCAAAGTGGGCATTTTAATAACCTTAATTTATAGAGCGGTTAAGTGGGTTTTCCGAGTCTGTGGAACTCATGAGTGGCAGAGCAGAGAACTGAGCCCGAGCAGTTCAGCCCCCGAGCCTATGTTCCAGGCCACTCCGTTCAGGAGATGAGGGGTCTCTTTTTGGGACAGGGATGGGCAAGAGAGGAAAGCTCGGGACTAAACTTAGACTAGCCGCGTACCTGTTAAGAGCGCGTGTGTCCATGTTTCCGATATCACCCGCCCACACACACACGCCCACCCATCTGGGTCTCGCGGGCACCCCACTCCGACACTAGCTAGAGGTGTTACACACTGACTTTTGCTGCTTGCGTGTCCTCATCCAGCCTCGAGGATGGATTTTTATTAACGTCCTCTTGCTGGAGGGATTGGG
>NW_011901153.1:0-1410 GCF_000151845.1 Pteropus vampyrus | reverse complement strand
TTCCACCAAGCCTCTGGGTGTCTCTGTGGAGCACGAAGGATCTGGGTTCGAATCCTGCCTCCACCACCCACAGGGTTTGACTTTGGGCAAGTTCCTTAGCTCCTTTGAGCCACAGCCTCCTCCGCTATCAACAGTGTATAATAATAGCCTTCGATCTTGGGGGGCTGCACAGGCGTTCAGGTTCACTGTCGCCTTTGCGAGGCTGGCTCTAAGGGAGAGAAGGGGAGGAACCGTGCTTTTGCTAGGAGGCCTAGCCGGGCCCCCCTCCCCTGGTAGGCCACAGGTCTTTCTCCGCTGCCCTCCTCCTTACCGGTCACTGAGGCACAAGAGGACAGAAGCCAACTGTTTGCCCCCAAGAGGAAGGAAGGCCAGGAGGTGTCAAGCTACCCTGAGCCTTTACTTTACAAACCAGGCTTAAGAATAAATCCCAGGCTGCTGACCTTCCCTGGCTGCTCCCTGCCACTGGAGTTAATTAGGAGGAGGCCGTTTTGGGTTCCCAGGGGTCATGAATCTGTCCCCTCCGCAGCCCGGCCACCCCAGGCCCCTCTCAGACTCCTGCCTCTGGCCGGCCCAGACCTCACCTCATCCTAGCACTGGGTGGGCCTCTTGTTCTGCCAGCCGTCCAGGCTCAACCCCAGGGGGCTCTGGGCAGGGATCACCTGGGCCGGCCTGCTGAACTATACCTGCCAGCTTCCTGGTCAGTGACCCTGGGTCCCTGAGGGTTCTGAGCAGGGGACTGGAGGAGGAAGAGCCAGGAAGGGACAGTGGCTACATTAGGTCCAACCATTCCCTTTACTCAGCTCTCTCCCTTACCTCCCATTCCTAGGGGACCAGCCCCAAGCCACCCCCTCACCATGGAGATGCGCCTGGGTCCTAAGACCGGAGCAAGGCCAGCCTGGACCTCGGGGACTCTGAGCATCCACCACCGTCACACACACAGAGACGCAGAGTGAAAGAGACATACACAGACACACAGACACACACACAGACAGACTCACACACTCAGACACACAGTGAGGTGCACACACACCTGGGCCTTGTTTTTATCTGAGATTCTTCAAAGGTCTCAGCCTCTGACCTTGCCCCGGACCTCTCAGCTCAGTCCCAGGGTGGTTTTGGGGAAATCCTGGGTCTCACTGACTCTTGGTCTAAGTAGACGCTGTGTTGAAGGTTCTGGGACCCTAAAGGGGTCAGTCAAGGAAGATGGGATGGTGTCAGCTTTGGAGAGGCCACTTAACCACTTCCCACCCCATCCCACCTGTGATCTGGAACTTTCATTCATTCACTCAACAAACAGCACAAGCCACGCTGGGCCCTGGGATATGAAAATGAACAAGCCAGAATTGAGGCCTGAGGGGTTTGGGTGAGGAGGGCAGAAAGCAAACCTGCCACAAAGCCCAGGGAGAGGTG
>NW_011901152.1:3513-5371 GCF_000151845.1 Pteropus vampyrus | reverse complement strand
GGTGGCCATTTATTTCATACTCCCCAAGGCTAGTATGCCTGGTGCAGCCCCACCAAGCCCTTCTCTCTAACTCTCTCCTCCGAGTCTCTTCAGAATCCAAAATCTGGGAGGGGGTCCCAGATGGTTTCTGCTCTGAGCCCTGCAGCACAAACCCCCGTGGGCTGGAGAACATAAGTGGCAGGCTGCCTTCTTGGAATAGGCAAGGGAAAGACAAGGCAAGAACAAAACACAAATCGATATCTCAATAAATTATCCTGCCACAGCAGTGAGATCACTTTGGCTGCCGAGAGGCGCTGGAAACCTGGGCTGGACCTGGGGAGCCCAGTGTCTGGGAGGGAGGAGGGGCTGGCCAGTGTCGGTCCAGTCTGGAAGGATGTGAGGAGGGGCTGTCCTCCTGGGGACTTTTATACTAAGGATCTCAACCTGGTAGCCAGGAGAATGTGTTTTGTTTTGTGCATGCAACTTATTTTATTTTTAGCCAACATTTACTAGGAGGTAGGCTTCTTTGTAAAAGCCAGATTTAAAGATTGGCCCAAGAAATCCAGTCTATTCTTGTGTGCCAGCAGTAGGGGGTGCTGTCATTGCCCCCTCGGGTGGGCATGAGCTCCTTGATTTGCTACAGTCCTCGCCACTCCCTATCGCCCCCGCTTTCTTGACCATCATAGAACATATTGCTCTGTCCTCACCCCTTCTAAACTGGCCAAATCAAAGAATTATTTTTCTTTCGACCAGCCTGCCTCACTGATTTATATTGCCCACCTTGGCCCTGAAGGCATTTGGATTTACAACATCCTCCTAGCACTTTCCACAAGCCCACCCGCTGAATGCTTGGTCCCCTGTCCCCAGCCTGCTCCTTCTCCCCCTTTGTCATCCTGGCTCCTGCCTTTGGCTCTATCGCTATGGCCCTGACACAGGAGTATCTCTGTGGCTGGACTCTTGACTCCTCAAAGACATGGCCAGGGGGGTGTGGGATGTAACAACTGTTCCTCGGAGAGCAGCCCCAGTTTTCGTCTACCAGCCAGTGCCCTGGACTAGGTTTCCCATGGTCCACCTAGCGGAGGACATGAAGGAAGTTTAGGACTCTCTCAGCTGCAAATGACAGTAACACAACTCAAATCAACTTTCACAAGGAGAAATTACTAGACACACATAAATGAGACGCAAATCTGCAGCAGGTGGTCCCCAGTGACCTGGCTTCCCGGTACTCACGTACACTCCCCTCAAGTGTGGGCCGGACCCAGATTCAGTTACAAACAGACTGTGGCTTCTGTCCTAGATGTGCACTCTCTTCGGTCTCTTGGTCACTCATCCTGGTCACTCTCTTGGAAACAAGCTGTGGTGTGGGAAAGGGTCTGTGTGGTATGGCAAGGATCCCTCAGCCCAGCAGCCCACGAGAACCTGAGTCCTGTCAGCAGCTATGTGAGTGGGAATTGGTCCCCCCAGGGGAGCCTGCAGATGAGGTCAGGGCCTCTGTCCTCAGCTGGCCATCTCATGACTGGCGTGGAGCCAGAGGCACCTATCTCAGCTGCTTTCAGATTCCTCTTTCACAGAAAACACATTTGGAATAACTTGTTATGTAGCAATGGATAACAAACAGACGTATTGGTAGGCTGGCCTCAGTCCTGGGTGAACCAGGCACTTGCATGAGGACACCAGAGTCAACTCTCTCGCCTGGGGGTTCTGTTTTGTCATCTTCCTCAGACAAGGTTCCCACCTGTGGGGGGCGGGTGGCAGGGGCAGCAGTTCCAGGCTCACCGTCCTACACCTTTCCAGCTCCTTGGCCCATTCATGGCACCAGAAAGATGCATAGTGGAGACTGGCTGGGCTGGAACTGTCTCACCCTGAGCCCATGGTCAAT
>NW_011901152.1:0-2648 GCF_000151845.1 Pteropus vampyrus | reverse complement strand
AGCCTTGGCCCCAGCCAGGGAAGAGTGTCAGGCTGGGGTCCGTGCCAGTCACCCCTGGCTCTCAAAAACCACCAGGGCCTCTGCTATTTCCCAGAGGAAGCCAAATCCTCTGGGGAAATAGTGAAGATCAGAAGGTTAGTGAAGATCAGGTGGTTAAAATGGGCAGAGTCTGGGGCTGGCAGCCCAGGAACCAGATAGGACCTGAGGCTGGGTTTCAGAATTGTTTGTTGTCCCCGGTGTTTAAAATACAAATTTGAATAAGTTTTCAACCATCGACAGTTTAGAGATTTCACATAAAAATTTAAACTATGTAAAACTGACAGATCTAAAAGAAAAGTTAACAAGTCTACAATCATGGTTGAATATTTTAATGTATTTTTCTTAGTAATGGAAAGAACAGCAGATAAGAAAATCAGTAAGGAAACAAAAGATTTGAATTAAACAACCGGACCTAATTGGTATATATAGGATACTACACCAGACGACTTGAGAATGCCCAGTCTTTACGAGTTCACATGAAAATAGACCCAGATAGGCTATGCTGGGTCATAGGAAAATCTCAACAAAGCATAAAAGATCAAAACCACACAGAATATATTCCTTGACCATGACCAAACTGGAAAAGAAAGATAACTTGAAAAATTATGAATTTCTAGAAATTAAACAATATACTCATAAATAATCCACGGTTCAAAGAAGAAATAACAGTAGAAATTGAAGATTTTTTAAACTGAATGATGACAATATGACATATCAAAACTTGTAGATAGAGCTAACACAATGATTAGATTAGTGTTTATAGGCTTAAGAGCATTTATTTTTTAAAAAAAGACTGAAAAATCAATCATAGAAACATTTATCTCAACAAATTTGATAAAGAACAACACTAAATTCAACAAAAAATGAAAGAAGGAAATTATAAAGGTAAGTTAAAATGAAAAACAATAATACAATAGAGAAAATAATTTGGGTTTCAAATTTGCTTTGATTTATTTAAAATCAAAACATAGATTAAAACAGAATAGTCCTGAACAATACTAATTTTAAACAGGAAAGAAAGAAAATACAAATTTACTAAAATCATGAATGTAAAAGGGACATCATTACAAATTTTATTTAAAAAAGATAATAAGATTTTATCTTATTTTGAACAGCTTTGTGTCAATAAATTTTCCAGTTTAGTGAAAGATAAAAATTCCTTGAAAAATGAAATCTGAGAAAAAATAGAAAATCTGAATGATCTCAAATCAATTAAAAATATTTAATTTGTAATTCAAATTCAAATTTACTGAATTCAAATCCAGTGTTATATTAACTAAAGCTACTATATATAACAACAAATGCAAAGTTGATTTAACATTTAAAAAGCAATCATTTCAATTTAGAGGGTATTGACAAGTCGATTCTGAAAAGCCTTCCTCCAAAGTAAACTCCTGGACCTTATAACTTTACCTAAGAATTCTTCCTAATTTCTGAGGAAGATTAATACCAATCATATACAAATTCCTGCTAACATTGGAACCAAAAACTAAGGACATTTTAAGAATAAAATTACAGGCCAGTCTCTCATGAATACAGTTACAAAATCTCAAACAAATACGGCAAATCAAATCCAGTGCTGTATTAACTGGATTTAATATACACGCTAAATTTCACAATAAATTTCAATTTTTTCTAGAAATACAAGGTTGAGTTAACTTTTAAAAATCTATTATTATAATTCAGCATATTAACTGGATAAAGAAGAAAATTTTATATGATCGTCTCTTTTGATCCAAAAAAAATATTTGACAAAAATCTATTTATGATGAAAAGCCTTATTGAACTCAGACTAAAAGAACTTTCTAAATGTAATAATGGATATTTCCCCTCCAAAAACTGTAACAAACATCATGTATAATGTGGACATTTTGAGAGTACTTCCTCCAGAGTGAGAATGCCTGCTATTACCACTTCTCTTTGACATTGTAGTAGAGGTTCTAGCCGTCCTAGCCAGTGAAATAAGACAAGGAAAAAAACAAAAATTTAAGAATCAGACAGGGAAAATATGAAACTCTCATTTGAAGATGATATACTTGTGTACATAGAAAATCCAAAGGAATATACAAATAAATCATTAGAATTATTAAGTTTCTGGGTATCATATCACTATACAAAAATAAATTTCTATATTCTAACAACTAATTAAAATTTAAAAAAATTAGTACTATTTACAATAGAATAAAAAGCAGGAAATACCTAGGAATAAATTAACAAAATACATCCAAGACCTAGGCCTGAAAACTGAAGTTATAAAAGATTGAGTCAGTGAAGGGGTAAGTCATGCTCATGGATAGGAGATGCACTGTTGTGCAGATACCAGTTTTCTCTAAATTGATCTATAAAGTTAGTGGCCATGCATTCCGGTTCAAGTGCAGTTCCAGAAGAACGTCTAGAGGGTACTGACAAGTTGGTTCGAATGTTTACACAGAAATGTGACAGGCCAAGAATAGCCAAGAACAATTGAAGATGATGATCAAAGTATTCAAAACTTATAAGAATACAATAGTTAAAGAGTGTAGGGCTGGTGCACGGTTGACAAATGTATCATTAGAACAGAATAGAGTCCAGAATTGAACCTGTGTATGAACGCTTGATTTATTGCAAAG
>NW_011901151.1:3228-3689 GCF_000151845.1 Pteropus vampyrus | reverse complement strand
CATCTATGGTATTCTGTTACGGCAGCCTGAATGGACCAAGAAGTGGAAGTACTACAGCAACAAATATCTAAAAATGTGGAAGTGGCTTTAGAACTGGGTACTAGGTAGAGGCTGAAAGTGTTTTGAGGTGCATGCTAGAAAAAGTCTACATTACCATTAAAGGAGCAATTCTGGTGTGAACTCAGAAAGAAAAACAGGAGAGCTTTAGAGAAAGCCACAACTTAGAGAATATCTAAATAATTATGAGCAGAATGTTGCTAGAAATATAGATTAGTAAAGGCCATCTGAGGAGGTCTCAGACAGAAATAAGGAACAGGTTACTGAAAAGAGGAGGCAAGGTGGTTCTTATTATAAAGAAATTGAATTGTATTTGTGTTCTAGTGTTTTGTGGAAGATAGAAGTTGTGAAAGATGAAATTAGTTATTTTTAGCTGAAGTCATTTCTAAAGAAAATGTTGAAGA
>NW_011901151.1:0-1226 GCF_000151845.1 Pteropus vampyrus | reverse complement strand
GAATCAACATAGTTAAAAATGACCATATTCTTAATGCATAATACAGATTTAATGCAATCCCCATCAAAATCTCATCTGTGTTTTTTAAAGAAATAGAACAAAAAAATCATCAGATTTGTATGGAAGCACAAAAGGCCCCAAATTGCCAAGGTCATCCTGAAAAAAAAAAGAACGAGGCTGGAGGTATCACTCTGCCCGACTTCAAATTACACTACAAAGTGACAGTAATCAAAAACAGCATGATATTGGCATAAAAACAGACACATGGATCAATGGAACAAAATCGAGAGTCCGAAAGTAAACCCATATTTATATGGGCAAATAATTTTCTACAAAAAAAGCCAAAAACAGCAGAGAAAGGAAAGCCTCTTCAATAAATGGTACTGGGAAAACTGGAAAGTCATCTGCAAAAGAATGAAACTAGACTGTTGTCTATCACCACACACCAAAATTAACTCACAATGGATTAAAGACCTGAATATAAGACCTGAAACAATAAAATGCATTGAAGAAAACATAGAAATGAAACTCAAGGACCTTGGACTTAAAGAGGATTTTATAAATTTGACCTCAAAGGCAAGGGAAGTAAAAGCAAAATAAATGAATGAGACTACATCAAACTAAAAAGATTCTGCTCAGCAAAAGAAATTGACAACAAGGTAATGAGACAACCATTTGAATGGGAAAATATATTTGCAAGCAACCCCTCTGATAAGAGCCTGATATCCAAAATATACAAAGAACTCATACAACTCAATAACAACAACAAAAAAAACAAATGATCCAATTAAAAAATGGGGAAAGAACCTGAACAGACACTTCTCCCTAGAAGACATACAAATGGCCAACAAATATTTGAAAAGATGCTTAACAACACTAGCTATTAGGGAAATGCAAATCTAAACCACAATGAGATATTATCTCACACCTGTTAGAATAGCTATAATCGACAGGACAAGTAATAACAAATGTTGGCGAGGATGTGGAGTAAAAGGAACCCTCATACACTGCTGGTGGGACTGCAAATTGGTACAGCCACTATGGAAAATAGTATGGAGGTTCCTCAAAAAGCTAAGAATTGATCTGCCATATAATCCAGCAATCTCTCTACTGGGTATTTACCCCAAAGACTTGAAAACCCATATCTGAAAAGATATTTGCACACCGATGTTCATAGCAGCACTATTCGCTGTGGCCAGGACATGAAGCAACTGAAGTGTCTATGA
>NW_011901150.1:3130-5723 GCF_000151845.1 Pteropus vampyrus | reverse complement strand
AAAGGAAAATTAGCTACCATGCCATGAAAAGTCATAGAGGAACCATAAATGCACATTACTGAGATGGCTGAACACTGTATGATTCCAGCTATATGACATTCAGTACAAGATCAGTAGTTGCCTGGGGCTGTGGGGAAGATGAATAGGCAGAGCACAGAAGATTTTTAGGGCTTTGAAAATATTCTGTGTGATACTATAATGGTGAATACATGTCACTATATGTTTGTCCACACCCATAGAATGTACAACACCAAGAGTGAACCGTGATGTTAATTATGAATTTGGGGTAATTATAACATGTTTACGTAGGTTCATCAGTTCTAACAAACGTACCACTCTTGTGGGGGATGATGAAACTGGCGAGGCTGTGCATGCGTGGGGGCTGGTGTATATGGGAACTCTGTGTCTCCTTAATTTTTGTGAACCTAAAACTGCTTAAGAAAAAAAATCCTACTCTTAAAAAAAAAAAATCATTACAAAAATTTAATAATCCCAGATGGACACAGGAAAATTCAGGAAGGCATAAAGAATAAAGAAAAGGGATAATATGTAGATAAATATAAATTAATTTGTATAAAAAACAACAATGATGTATTTGGAGTTTAAAATACATGCTACCAGACAACAATAGCATAAACACCAGAGGGTGATAAATTTGCTTCATGCACTCTAAAGTCTCCACATTGTCTAAAAAACTGGAAAACTAATTTACGTCACGAGTTCAGTAAGGCAAGAATGCATATGGTAAACAATTTGGGTAAACTCTCAAAGAATTATGAAAGAATTTATAACAGAGATGCTATTATGACTTAAGTAGGCTTGGTCACTGAGGCTTGTCGCATGTAAAGATTAATTCCAGTCACTAAGTTGTGTGACTGTAGGTGCCAACGACAGCAGCATAAGCAGGTGACTGAAGAGCAGGCATGTTGAAATTGAGGTCTTAGCAGGACACCAGGGAGGAAAATTCCAGAAGATTTGAAAATATAAAAGGTGATTACTAGGGAGAGGATGGGACAAGGTTCGAAAGGGTAATAATGGTAACGGTTACGAGACAGGATGAGATTTTCAAGAAAGCTGCGATAAAATATAAAAAGTTGCCCTCCAAAGCACTAGACTGTAGAAAGTGTACATCCTGCTTATTTTGATTTTTATCATTTTTATTAATGATGCAGTCGATAACACTCTAAGCTAGAGTGACAAGAGGAGAGATAAAGTGGGAAATGAAAGAGGAATTGGAAAGCCCGGAGTGTAATTTATTCAAGTTCTCACAGCTAATAAGTGGCAGAGTAGGCACAGCCAGGCGGTCTGGCTTTGGCATGTCCTCTTAGCCAGCTGTCTCTTTTGACTTCTTGGGAATTGGAAAGATAGCGGTTGGACAGAACCTGGGTAAATGCTCACATTTATAGGGAGAATTCAGAGAAAAAGCACATAAAGAGACTGAGAAATTACAGCCTCGGTAGGCAGGCCGGGATACTATGTAGTATACTGCACAGCAAAGGCGCAGTTTTCAAGGAAAGGTGGTCACCAGTGCCAGCCACAGAGAGGCAAGGACGAGGAGGACTGAGTAAGAAATCATGGGGTTCCCTCTTTTTAACTTTTAACATCTGCAGTTTAATTAAAAAGCTGACATATAATCAGGTGCCTTAGCTTTAGAAAAGGTGTCTGCTAAGATAGCAATTACTCTTCCTCTGTGTCCTCTGAACTGGAGGAATTAATACTCACTAGCCGTTCTGCTGGTCGGCATTTTGGCTTTTAGACCCTCGGGGGCGTGTCCCCATCTTGGTTGTTATTTCAAATAGCTATTATCATGATGACTGTCAGCTATTTGGAGTTATTTTAATAGCATAACACTCTTTTTGCTGCCAATCAATTATGATAAACAAGAAATGAAATCCAATTTTTTTTCCAGGCTACCAGAATATTTTATTTTAAAATTTGGCACTCATCTTATCCAGAAAAAAAGAAATGAAGAATGCCCAAGTCATTCTGAGATCTTTTTTAACCTTGATAAGTACAGTTTGAAGTGTACATAAGACATAAAAAGTCAAATTTTGTATTTATCTCAGGATCTCAGAGACAGTTTACATTATCAGGCAGTGTATGTTGAACCTTTATGTTCAGAAAAATATTTCCTTACATTGATCACTTAAAGACTCCGGAGTTTACAGGGCTCAAGATACATTCAAAAAGCAAAAGGTCGATTATGACGAAAAGAAATAGAGTGGGGTCGGTCCCTGTTTATTTGTTCCCACTTACGGAATAGTTGGGCTGAAGGTCACTTCAGGTGTGAAGAGAAGCTGGAGAATGAAGTGCGTGATGAGCAAGAGGTCAACAGTCTTCACCATCTGAGTGACTGACCCTCACTACCCACACGCGGCCCCAAAATGCGTGCTACCAAACGAGACAAGGGGGAGCGAGACCCCATTACACCAAAGAGAAGTACAGATGAACTCCTAAAGAGCAAATGTGAAAATCTTTCCTATCACCCGGTGTAACTGCCCTGCAGAATAGAAAGTCTTATCAAATACTCAAATTGGAATTCGTCTAGTTTCACAGGTTTTTCTTTTTTTTCTTTTTCTTTTTTTTTTTTTTT
>NW_011901150.1:0-1629 GCF_000151845.1 Pteropus vampyrus | reverse complement strand
GCTTTTTGGTAAATATGTTTAAATATGTGCTGGAGATTTCACAAGTTGTTTGGATGTTATAAGGAAATTCATAGGTGTATTTGTGAAACTTTCCAATGTGTTATATTCCCATACAATCACTCTGTGAAAGCCCATAATGGAAGTATGCATTGACACCGTGTTTGTGTCTGTCAGCTACATATGTAAATGGTCCCTGATGACCAACCTTTCTGCTTCAGCAACTCCATCATCAGCACTTGTGTGTGTGTGTGTGTGTGTGTTTCTGCAGGTAATTTTTAGTATTGCATATTAGAAAAATGAATAAGAAATGGAAAATAACATTGTGATAAGTGTACTCATTACATCATAAAACACAACGAAATTGGATTTGGGGAGGTCTCTTTTTATTTTTTGTTTCTTGTGTATTTGTTCTGCGATATATATCAGGCTGTTAACACAGTTTTAAGGTTCATGTCACCTTGCTGTATGTTTGATTTTTTAAAATTTTCTCTTTGGTTTATCATAGAAGAAACACTAAGAACTTCTATTTTAATTTTCCTTTTAAATCTATGTTTTCCTGAGGTGTAATTGACATGTAACATAATATTATTTTTTTAAATGTTAAATGGGGCAAAATTTCAATCTTAATCAGCTATCATTGTAATTTAACAAGTAGGCTACAATCCAATTGAGGATTTAGAACATGTATAAAAGTGAAGAGAATATAGACAAAATATCGCTGAATAAGTAGGATTTTTATTTTTGTTGTTGGCGTTGTTTGGGACAACCCACGACCACCATTTACGCATAACCACAACTGTAAGTCTATTAAAGTTATAACCCCTGGCATTGTCACTTTCAGGAATGACTAAAATAGAGCTTGACAAATATTAGGTTCTCATTAAGTTACTTTAAAGTGAATTCCTACATATTTATATGCCATTTCAATTAGCACAAGAGCAACTTTTCCACTAAAACATGGTACCTAGTTCCTGATTTGTCTCGAGAATGGCAAGGCTGCCCCTCATAAAGTGTATGAGAATGGAAAAGAGCCAGGGCAGGCCTATGTAGAAACAAATCCAGGCCGGGAGTTACTCAAATCAGAGAAGGTGGCAGCAGCTTCATCATATTGGGCTGGATTTCAAGAGCAAGCTGGAAGTCCCGGAAAAGCTTTAGGGAAACAAAGATAAGCAAAAAAATACCCCATGTACAAAGTAGGCTATAATTATTAATAACGCAATCTAAAAATTACCCAGGATCTACTGCAATGCAGTTACCCAATCCAGTATGCAGGAAAAGTAGATTGATGGGAGCTCAGAAATAAGAGTAAAAGCGGGAAGACAGTCACAGGAAATGGGAAGAACAGGTTAGGAACTTGGACTCGTCGCTCAGGTTGCCGGCGGGTGAGCGCGGAGCAGCGTGGGCGCGCCCGGAGGCGGCGCCGCGCGTGCCTGCAGCATCCACGCTCGTACAGTGTCTAGTTCAAACCGTGTAGCTTTTCATAATTTGTACCTTAACATTAATGTACTGGTACAAAATAATTCAAGGTATTTTATGATTGCACTAAGATCCATTTCTTTGGTTAAGAAAAAGACAACATTATTTTTGGACGTTTAGCGATCTCATGAGCACACTCCTTGCTGCTGGTCA
>NW_011901149.1:4234-6801 GCF_000151845.1 Pteropus vampyrus | reverse complement strand
ATAAATGAGAAAAGAAGGATTATTTATTTAAAAAAGTACAACCAAACTATAGACTGGCCTTTAGAGAAAAAGTAAGGGGAGGAGGAGATTTTTATTGACTTTTTCCACCATAATCAATTCTAAACAGATTGAGTAAAGCATAAATAAAACACCGGTAAAATGAAATAAACCCATAAAAGACCAAAAGAAGAACCCGACACATAAAGTTATTCATACTCTTGCAATGAGGAGAGGCTTTTAAATCAGGGCATAGAAATCAAAAGCAATGAACAAAAAATTAAAAAGTTGTATTACTTAAAATAAAAATTTGAGTATGGATAAAGTATCTTAAGTCAAAAGACAAAAAACAAACCAGGAAGAGATGCAGGCGCTCCTTGACTACGGCGGACTGTCCCGATAAACCTATCAAAAGTTGAAAATATCGTAAGTCAAACTGTATTTACTGCTTCTACCTCATCAAACGTCATAGCCCAGCCGACCGGAAACACTTACATATAAAGGGTACGGTTAAATGGTTTTTAGCCTATGCACGGAGTTGTGGGATCATGAGCCCAACCGATTTTAAAACATTTTCATCACCCTCCCCAAAGAAACCCCATATCTTTTAGCTGTCACTCCTCAAAACCCACACTCCACCCCAGCCCTAGATAATCAGTAGTCTATTTCGTATGTCTCTGTATATGTCTCGGTACACTTCATGTAAATGGAATCATAAAATACATGGCCTTTTGTGTCTGGCTTCTTATATTAACTTAGCATGCCGTTTTCAAGTTGCACACATGCTGTAGCATAAATCGATACTTATTCCTTTTTACTGCCAGGTAATAGTCCATTGTATGGAAAGACCACATTTTATTTATCCATCGGTCAACTGAGGGACATTTGGGCTGTTTTCACCTTTCGGCTCTTATAATTTAGCTATAACTATTCACGTGCAGGTTTCTGTGTGGACATAGATTTTTATTTCCCTTGAGTATATAGAATGGAATTGCTGGTCATATGGTAACTTTATTTTAACCTTTGAGGGACTAAAGACTGTTTTTTTCAGGGTAGGTGCAGCATTTTACATTCCCTCCAGCAGAGTAAAAGTTTCCAGCACTTGCCAGTATCTGTCTTTTTGATTCTAGCCATCCTGGTGGGTAACCGATTTTGATTTGCATTTCCCTAATGACTAATGATGTCGATAATCTTTTTCGTGCTTATTGGCCATCTGTATATCTTATTTGGAGAAATGTCTGTTCTGATCCTTGACTACTTTTTTAAAAACTGGGTTGTCTTTTTATTGAGCTATAAGAGTTTATATACTCTACATACTTAATGCCCTCTAGAGTCATCTATCATTCATCTATCTATCTATCTATCTATCTATCTATCTATCTATCTATCTATTTATCTATCTATCTATCATCATCATCACCATTATCTATCATCTATTATCTTCTATCTGAAAGTATATGTAGCAACACACACACACACACACACACACACACACACACACACATCTCTACAAAACAAGGGAAAATCTTCATTTAAAATGTTGAGCGCGGAGGCCACAGTCCCATTTTGCCAAACGGTCATTCGAGGCTCTGCCAGTCATTGAGCTCTTATCTCTCAGCCACATCCACCCTTCTTTCCTGTGCTTTGTGATATCGGGGCGGAACTGCAAATTCCTGTTTTGTCAGCTGCTCCCAGAGAAAGCACTAGAGGGCGACAGCGAGGCTGGGGCACGGAGAGGGTCTGTGCTGTCTGTCCCATCAGCATCCGCTTGTTCCAGGAGAAGCAGCCGATCCCAGTTTCCCCAACATCTAGAGAATCAGCCTCATCATGTCCCTATCAGCCAAGCAGTCACCACTCCCCGCAAAGTGTTCTGTGTCCCAGCCCCACGAAGGACCCTCCTCCGAGCTTCTAAGCTTTGGCGATTCCATCTCCTTTAGTTCACCAAGCTCAGGTTTTTCCTTTTTCCTTTTCAGCTCCGTGACACCTGGCTAACAACTATGTTGTTAAATTCTCTTGCCGAAATAACCGGAATGGTCCCCACCTCCTGACGGGGCCCCACATGATTGACAGGCCATCTGGATAACGGGTTAAATGTTCTGTTTTCATCTCCATCTTCAGTCCACTTGCCCTGTTTTAGTGGCCACTGGAGAGACAGGCCGTCTTCCTACTTCTCTTGATTTAGTCGACAATTTGGAAGGGAGTAAAGCCATATGGGGCGGGGCGGGAGTCGGGGTTAGAACAGCCACTGAAGGAATCTGTGGAGTGTCTGATTGGCCAGGGTTTTGGATGTCAGAAGCCTTTCAATCCAGAAGCAGTGTGAAATGGCTATTCTGAACCTGGTTAGAATTAGGCCTGCGGCTGTCCAGGGAGGCGGGTCATCTTGCTGCCCCTCTGATGGTTCCAGTCACCTGGCCTGGAGGTGGACTACATAACAAACGTGATAACGGATTGTTTCTGATTCTGATGCACATCATCCATCACCTGGACTGACCTCCCCACTCCTGCTCGCCATGCTGCCTTCTGAATTAGCTTTTCACAAAGCCGCGGGGTTCTTTCTAAACTGCCATTTT
>NW_011901149.1:0-984 GCF_000151845.1 Pteropus vampyrus | reverse complement strand
AAAAAGTCAAGGACATGACTTGCCAGAAAAATGTTTTTGCATGAGCGGTGTACATTCGTGGTGTTCCATGGAAGCTTCCTCCTCCGGCCAGCCTCCGCCCAAAGCACTCGGCAGGAGGGGCGCATCACCTTCCGCCCGCCTCCCCCGGTGCCTGGGTTGTGTGTGATGGCTCTTGGTGGCCTGACTACCTTGGTGAAGAACTTAAGTGCCGGATGTAAGAACGCAGATGGAAAGGCTTCTGGACTCCATTTCTCCCATGTCAAGATGCCTCATACCTGTGTACAGCAACCGAAGTCCCAGGGAGGAGAAGGAAGCTCCGTTTTCGGGCCCACTGCACCCCCGGTCTCTCTGTGAGACCCTTGGTGGGCCGGGGGATCTGGGGGTGATGTGTGGCAGCCTCCTGTCTGGTGGCTGGTGATTAGGGCTCCTGTTTGTTCTGTCGCTGACTGCTTGAGCTGGCTTTCGAGTGATTAAAAGATTTCAGCGGATGCCAAATGCAGGAGGAAGGAGAAGAAATCTGATTCTTAATGCACTTGAATTTTTAGCAGGGTTCATGGAACGAGGGGAGCTGTGAGGTGGCTTAGCCCATAGGATGCAGAATCAGGAAGCCTTCAGAGGGTACCTCGGGCTCCTACCCCATTTCATGGATGGGGAAACTGGGGTCCTAGTGAGGAAGGACTTGAAGGTTACACAGCAAATTTGCCTTTCTGATCATACACTGACTTTGTTCGACATTGCATATCAAGGCTTGGCCCTCTCATAAGCTGTTGGGACTGATACAGCAAGGAATTCTGGAGGCGCAGGAATAGGGACTGTGAAAACTCCAGTGCCTAGGGGACTGGCGCAGAAAGCAGAGGGATGAACTGGCCAGTATAAGGCGACTCTTAATCTCAGTGTTGGGGGGATGTAGGGAGTGGTGAGGCTTTGAGCACACTGAAGTACTCGCACCCTGTGCAGAGGGGGCTTCCACACCCCTCCCCCGGC
>NW_011901148.1:2618-4079 GCF_000151845.1 Pteropus vampyrus | reverse complement strand
AGGGACCCACCCTCTCCTACTCTTGGTCCTCAAGGTCTGGTGGCCGTGCTGCAGGCCCACCTGGCCCGTCTGAGGGCTCTGCCTCCCCGATCACAGTGCTGGTCCAGAGGCTGAGGCAGACCTGTCCGGGCAGTGGGCCTGTGCTGAGCTACTAGAGACAGGCGTCCTCTTGCTGGGTGTCTGCTAAGGGACACCAGCTTGAGCCTGGGAGGGCCACCCGTGGGGACAGCCAAGCTGAAAGGGAAGGTACATGGGAAAGCAGAGTTGAGGGGCAGGGGCAAGATTCCTGGTGTCACCTCAACCCCTGCATCTAGCCGTGCATAAAGCCAGTATACTCTAGGGCAGCGGTCCCTGACCTTTTTGGCACCAGGGACTGGGCTCCTATGAGCATCTGACACCTGATGGTCGGAGGTGGAGCTGAGGCAGTGATGCTGGCGCTGGGGAGCAGCTGCAAATAAAGATGAAGCTTTGCTCGCTCACCCGCCGCTCGCTTTCTGCTGTGCGGCCCAGTTCTGGTACTGGTCCGTGGCCCGGGTTTTGGTGACCCCTGCTCTAGACTACAGATCTATGAGACTAACAAATCCCTCGCCACCCCTGTGTTTTGCTTGTTGATTTACATGGTGTGTCTGTGTCACTTGCAACTGAAAAGGTCCCAACTCTCATTTTAGGAAGCCTTATCAATCAGAAAACAGCAAGAATTAGAGCTTGTGGCCTCGGGAAGGGCTCCTCACCAGGCCCCTCAGCTTTCAAATATTTACCTCCGGGGATCTCACGCACTTGACAGATTCACACAGCCACGCTGAGCTGGTAGTGCCCTGTCGCTTCCTCAGGGCTATCTAGGTGATGAGTGCTCCACGAGCCCATCACTGTTTTCTGCTGGACCCTGGACAGTGACCCCCAGCTTCCACCAGTCTTTCCGGGGACAGTCTGTGTCCGGTGGGTCTGACCCAGCCCCATCCCCAGGTTCCAGCACAGTGGACACAACCTCCTCGGCCCCCACCCACCGTCTGGGACCAAGCTCTGCATCCCACCGCGGCACCGCCCCCCGAGGCTCCAGCTAGACCTGAAGTTGGCCTGGCTCCCTCTGCCCCCTCTCCACACACCCGCCACTGCCTCGTGCTGACCCCCCACGGGCACCCACGGGCCATCCCAGTGGCCAGGTGGCTTTGTCCTTGATGTAACAGATCACGTCATCCCTCTGAGCTGAACCCTCTAGCTCCCTCCAAAAACACCCATTCTCCTTGTCTTGAACCTTGAGGCCTCCTTGGCCTGGCTGACCTCTTGACCCCACACTCTGACCCCTGGCCCAGGGCCCCGTCAGCCTCACAGCTGGAGTCTCCATCGTCCTCGACTCCCCGCCATTCTCCCCCTGGAGGGCGGAGCCCTGCCTGTTCTGCCGCTGGGCAGGCCCTCGGTCGATGCTGGGTGCACGCTTCCCGGCAGGCCGCACCCTGACCCAAG
>NW_011901148.1:0-1315 GCF_000151845.1 Pteropus vampyrus | reverse complement strand
TCCCCACGGCTCTACTGGGAGGGGCCGGTGCAGGACAGGAGACTTGGGTCGCCTGTGCACCCTCAGCAGCTGGTCACTTGGACAAGTCTGTGCCTAGGTTTCCTCAGTTCTAAATGGGGGTAACAACAGAGCCTCCCTCCCGGGTGGCCGTGAACAGTCACATGAGGCCTGGGGGACAGCGGCACCCACCGTGGGTGCTCGGCATGGGTCTGGCGCCTCTGCGGGGTTGGTGGTGGTGAGAATGACACAGGCCAGATGTACCGGGAGGTGCTGGGTAAATAAATGGTCAGAAGGAGAAACGGTGGCACTGGCGACGTCCTCTCAAAGGTCACGGGGAGCCCGCGCCCCTGCGTGCAAGCATCGGTGGAGCTTGTGGCAAGGCGCGAGCCTTTCCACACGTGACCCCGAGCCGTGGAGGGGTCTCACTCACTCTGGGCACCTCGGGCTCAGGCTAGACACACAGCTTTGCCGCCCGTGACCCCTCTTTCCCCGCCACCACTTGTCACCTGGGAGGTCTGGGGCTGTCCCCCCAGACCCCCACCCCCGGCAAGGCCATTCCCACCGTATGGCCCCGGCCCCGCCATGCCCTCTCCCAGGCTAACTCCCACTCAGCCACCCTCTCCCTCCAGACAGCGGGCTTCTGTCCCCAGCTCCAGGTCCGGGGCCACCTTCGTGCGCCCCAGGCCGCATGCTTCCCTCTGCCACCCACAAGACTGTGGCCTCTTTGGAGGCTGGTCTGGCTCACCTGTGCCACCCATGCCCACTGGGGGCTGGCACAGGGCTGTGCCCAGTGAGCGGCGGTGGACAGAGGGCGTGCCTGCCCTGTGCCCCTCCCAGTGTCCGTGAGACAGCCAGCAAGGTGCCTGGCTGTCCTGTGCCACTAGGTCCTCGCTGTCTTGCTGCTGCCCTGGGGGGACAGTGTGAGGAGTGGAGACCTGTGGAGGCCCAGGGACGGACTGAGGGTGGGGGCAGCCCCGAGCAGCCCAGCCGGGGATGGGGGACAGTGGTCAGAGGGCAGTGGAGACCTGGGCCCGGGCCCAGGCACATTCCAGGGTGGCCGCTGGCTCTGAGGGGAGTGGCCATGGTGGACAGCGGATGGCGTGGGCTTCCCGGGGCACTGTGTGGTTGTGAAGCCTTCTCCCGTTCCCAGAGCCTGCGGCAGAGCCACCTGCCAGCCCAGGGTGGAAGCGCGTCAGCGCCGGAGCCATTCGATTATAAATAATAAGGACTGTGACATCGCTGCTACTCACGTCTGTGAGCTCAGGAGCGAGCCCGGCATCAGGTGAGGGCTGCAGGGCCTGGAGGGGTGCTGGGC
>NW_011901147.1:7818-10532 GCF_000151845.1 Pteropus vampyrus | reverse complement strand
ATTTATTAATAATATATTCTGAGTACAAGGATTTTATCAGACATGTGTTTTGCAAATAGGTTTTCCCTATCTGTGGTTTGTCTGCACTTTCTTTGGATGGGCAGAAATTTTTAATGGTCACGAAGCCCAATTTATCAGTTATTTTTCTTTTACGGTTAGTCCTTTTTATGTCTTGTCTCGAAAATCTAACTAAAGGTTGCAAAGGTTGCAAAAAATTTCTTCTGTATTTTCTTCTAGAAGCTTTATAGTTATGGTGTTTTTCATATAGATTTTTGATTCGTGTCAAATTCTTTTTCACGTGTGTAGTTGAGGTAACTTTTCCCCCATAAGAATTTTCAGTATTTCCAGCACTATTTGTTAAAAAGATTTTCCTTTTACCATTGAACTATTTTGCCCTCGTCAAAAATAAGTTGACTATAAAAGTATCAGTGTATTTCTGTACTTTGCCTTCTGATCCACTGACCTAGGGGTCTATCCTTACACAATAACTCAGTTTTGATTGTTGTACTTTACTGAAAGTCTTGACATCACGTAGTGTAAGTTGTCAGCGTTCTTCTACTTTGCCAACATAGTTTTGGTCCTTCTAAGTCCCCTGAATCGCCATAAAAGTTTCGGAATTAGCTTTTCTGTTTCTTCCAAGAAAGCCTGCTGGAATTTTGATAGGCGTGTCATTGGCGCTATGGGTTCATTTCGAGCAAGCAAACCTCTTACGATAGTGAGGCTTCTAGTCCATGAACGTGGTGTACCTCTCCCCGTACCTGCGTCTCTCTAATTCCTCTCAACGATGCTCTTAGTTCTCAGGATGAACGTCTCGCACATCCTGAATCCGAGTTCCTCCTAGAGATTTGCGTTTTCAACGCTGTTAGTTCATCCATCATTTACCGACACCAGTGGGTCGTCGTCCTTTGCTTCTTCCTCATTCCCCGGCACTACGAGATTTTCCAGGCTCGTCTCGTGTGTTTCCTGCCCCCGGTCCTAGAATCGACCATTTCTCCAAGGCACCCCGTTTCCTTTGACTGGAACCTCAGTTCTGGGTAGCAAGTGCACTCACTGATACTGGGGTGTCATTGCTTCCAGGCCCTCTCAGCGGACAAAGCAGGTAAACAGACGTGTGTGTAGTAACTGCTACATGTCAGTGTGTTATACACATGCACGTAGACACGTACATATACATATGTACACACACTCACACACACACACACACACACACACACACAGATGATCATTTACACATATGACCATCAGTATGTCTACTAAGTTCAACGCGATGTCGCCAGCTCTAACTCCGCACCACGTGGACCAGTCCAGCCCCCTCCCCTTGACGATCCGAAACTTTCCGTCTGGCGGTGGAAACCTAGCTCCCACCTACGCCTTCCCAGTGACTGTTTGATCCCAGTCACTGGTGTCCACGGTTCTGGCAGCAGAGACAGTGGCTGCACCCGGTCCCCGCCCCCAAGCCCGGCAGCCTCAGCCCTCCCTCGGTCCCCGCAGACTTCCTTTCGTCAGTATGTCATGGAATCGACATCAGACAGTGTGGAGCCTTTTCGGACTGACTTCTTTCACTCGGCGACATGCTGTGGAGGGTTCCCCGTGTCCTTAGCGGCTCGATAGCTCGTTTTGTTTTATCTTTGACTCATATTCCGTTGTCCGGATATAACGCAGTTTGTACACTCATCTCGAAGGTCATGGCGGTCGCTTCCAATTTGGGGTAATTATACACGTTCATGTACAGACATAAATTTTCGGGCAACGGGGGGCTGTGGTGGCTGGGTTGTAAGGTAAGACTGTTCAGCCTGGGGGGAGGCTCCCAGACGCCCCTCGGAGGGGCCGCCAGCGCGGAGCTTCCTGCTGCTCCAGGTTCTCGCTCGGATGGATCCTGTGTCGCCGCTTCCTGGAGTTTGGGGTGCGCGCTGGGTGCGACGTGGTCTCCCGTCGCTGTCGCTTGGACTTGCGCTTCCCTGCCGACCTGCGACGCTGAGCATCTCTCCGCGGGCTCATTTGCCACTCGCGCGTCTTCTCTGGCGAGGTGACCCTTTGGGTCTTTTCTTCGTTCGTAATTGGGAACGTAGATCGCGCAGAGCTGCAGTTAGCAAAAGCCAAACCGTGGCAAAGCACGAAGGAGAAACGGCCTAGTTTCTCCACAGGTGAAACCGCATGGAGAGGGGAGGGCGGGCAGCCGCGGCCCCGTGTCGCCCTCGTCCCAGATCTCTTGAATCCGGTCCACACTCCCGGGCGCGAGGCCCACACGGTCGCGGTCCCCAGGGGACTGCGACCCCTCCAGCATCCGGGAAGGAGCGAGGGGGCGGCAGGTGCCTGAAGCCTCTCTTTATTCCAGAAGGGCAGCCCTTCCCAGGGGCTCCCAACTGCCACTCAGGCAGAACTAGGACCCTGGGACGCGCAGGGCAGGGGCCTCGGCAGGTGACGGCTACTGCACATTGCTGCAGCAGGGCGGCGCTGCTGGTTAGGGGTTGTGGGGTTACAGGCAGGTGCCACTCGTCTCTGGCATACGCAGACGTGTCTTGTCCTGGGGACGGCGCTGGCTCGTGAGAGAGCCCGCGGCTGCGTTCACACGAAGCCGCTCACGGCTAGTTTGCCAGGCGGGGACGCAACGAGTCTCAAACTCCTCCTCGAATCCTTGACTCAAGGAATATTCTCAGCTCTACGGGTGTGACTTGCTGCTTTCTAGACATGGATGTCCTTGATACCTACAGATG
>NW_011901147.1:0-5948 GCF_000151845.1 Pteropus vampyrus | reverse complement strand
TGATTTCTTTGATCAGAACTTTGTAGTTCTCCTCATATATATCTTGTACCTATTTTGTTCGATTTATGCCTGAGCGTTTTGTTTTTTTTGTTTTTTTGGTTTTTTTAGTGCTAAGGAAAAATTTTTTTTATGGTATTGTTTGATGAAAATAAAGTTAGAAAGCTTGGCAATTGCAGAACGGTTAAGCTGCAATTCCAGACGTGATTCCAAAGGCAAAATCCCAAAAAAAACAGAATACAGTGCGTTAAAAGGGATAAAGAAACCCCAAAAGCTTGCAGGAAACGCACCGAGACCCACGATCAGAGCCGAGAACGCGGTTCCGGGAGGAGCGGCTTCCTGTGGAGGGAGCGCGCCCAGCCGCGGCCCGGACCACCCGCCCTGTGCCTCGGCCTGCGGGTGGCCGGCCAGGGAGAGGAAGGCGCCCCAGATCTCTCTCCCACTGCTCGCACGGCCAGGTGGAGGGTCTGAGACGTCGCGTTGGACAGACCGGGAGACGCAAACCCCGCCCCAAACTAGGCATCTCTCACGCGTGGGGTCGACTGGGGCAAGGATGTCACTTGCCCGGTGCCGTTTATCAAAATTCTCCTGAAGAGGAAAAAGTCTTCGCTGACAAGCCACGGGTGGCAGAACCTGAACCTGAGGGCAGGAGTTTCAAGAAAACACATGAGACAAATTGCTGTCGGGTGAAATGAATAGGAATTTGGGGGGGGGGTGCTGAGAACAGGGGGGGAAGAGACACGGAGAGGGAAACCAGAGAATCGTGTCAGAGAACCAGACTCTGGTGCGGCACGTCCAAGTTCACGGTGTTCGCGGCCCCTTCCCGGCCCCGTCCTTGCCTTCCTGTTCTGTCCGTGATGTCTGCGACGCATAACCGCTTTGCGTGCAGTCATGCTTTGGGTGAAAATCCAGGAAAAGAGGCTGAATTGCGTCCACATCTGGGTCGGCACGGAGCACAGAGGAAAGACGCCATGGGAGGCAAAACACGATTGATCTCAAAATTGTCCAGCAGAAGCAGCAGTTCAAAGGCCGACGGGACCGTGAAAATACAAGCGTCACGGCGTCCGCAGGCATCGTGGAGAAAATGTCGGACGTGGGGACCGCGTGCTCGCCGAGGTCGCGGAGAGAAGCAAAGGTCTCCTTTTAAAAACGGCGACAACCGATGTCAACTGAGCGTTAATCGAATTTCGGTCTTCGTGTCAAGCGGTTTACAAGCCTTCTCTCCTTACAATCCTGCGAGGGTTATACGGAGATTGTAACGAGGGCTCTGCTCATTACCTTCACTGGCAAATAAGAAAATTGAGACCTAGAGCAGCTTGTAACTTGCCAAGGGCACTCAGGAAGTGACCAAGCCAGGACGTGAGCCCAGACCACCCCACTCCAGAGCCCCGAGCTCACCCACAATGATTTAGGGCCCCTTTTCTGGCGTCCACTGGCCAGAACGAGTCACAGCTAACTAAGAGGTCCCCCGATTCACAAAAACTCCTGTGGGGGGTCACCGAACCCTCTCCCCTTTGCAAAACCCATGGAGCTGACCTCTGGGTCGTGAGAGAAGCAGAACCCAGTCTCATTTTTTAAAGTGACGAGAGCGAACGGTGACCGCGCCGGACGTCACTCCGCGCTCTGGTCCCTGCCTTTCGACATTCGGGATGTAACTTGGTTATTTGTCCGGTGTGCTGTCCCCGGTGGCAGAGATTCTGTTCTATTTTATTTCCTGCCGTCTCTTTGTTATTTGGAACACTATCGGGAAAATGACAGGCAGACAAATATTTATCGAACGAGCCTTACCGTTTCACCAAGGGCACCGCGGTCTGGAGACATCGTGGCGGTTCTTTCAAACGGGCATCTGCTCTGTGGGCCAGCGATTCCACAAGCAGGTATTTACCTAAAAGAAACGAAAACACGCGTCAAAAGCAAAGGTCCTGGGCGAGAGTACGTATCACAGCGTCATCCCGACAACCCCAACGGGACACGACCCACACGTCCATGGGCGGGGACACGGATCTCGCTATGCACACCCCTTAAATGGCACAGCACTCGGCCACGGGGAACAAAGCGCCGCCCGAGGGAAACGCAGTGCGCGTGGACCTCGGCAGCCGTGTGTGAAAAAGCCCGACGCTCAGATGACGGACGGTGTCGCGTGGTGTCGCCGGGCTGCGAAGAGCGGACCGGGCGGATCCTCGGCGATGGAAACCGGGGCGGGCGCTCCGCGGGGGCGCCGGCGTGGACTGGGGGCCTGGGGGGATTTCTGGGTGGCGGAGGTGTTCGCTCTCTAATTCTGGTGGTCACACAAACGGAAACACGTCCCAAAACTTATCAAACGGATCACTTAGGGGGCATCTGCGCATCTTACGGCGTGTAGCTTACACCTCGATTTAAAAAACAAAAACAAAAACCCTTGTTTTGTAAATATTAGCCGAAAAGAGTTGGAGAGTCGTTTTTTTTTCTCCCGGAAAGCAGTGGATCTAGTGGAAATAGAAATGGACAGGCTGGGAGACCGCAGAGGCTCTGCTCGCTCACAGGTAATTTGGGGCGTGTGACGCTCGCCTGATAGAATTGTGTCAGCGTGAAGTAAGGTAAGGGATCTCGTAGGCTCAGCGTCTTAGCATCTGGCACAAAACAGTGTTCCCAAACTGCTAATTCTCTCCCTCCCTATTAAAAATGAAAGACAATTCTCCATCCTGATTGCTTCGCTCCGGCTAAGTCAAGGTTTTGGCTGTCTTTCCTGCGCGCTGGCAATTTTCTGAGTGTGCCTCTGCTCTTCAGAAACTGAACAATTCAGTCTGTGGGACCACAGCTGCTTTTGACCTTGACACAAAGCAAAGCTGGGTCGAATCGAATCCATTTAGTTGAGAGCGAGGTTAAAAGTCATTGCTGAAGTCTGTCTCCGAGACTCCCGTGCTGTCTTGTCCTTGTAAGCAGAGAGCGACAGGAGCTGCTCAGGGACGAGGCGCCCCCCGTCCCCCACCCCCGTGCTCGTTCCGCTTCTCGGGGTAAACCTCGGGGGGGGGGGGCGAATGCGGGTGGCGCGCTCCTTCACCACCGTGGACCGTGTGGGTGACGCCCTGTCCCGTAGAATGGCTTCTGCCCTCTGAGGCTGGCACTGAATGATCTTAAGTCTCTGGCGTGACCCCCTTAAGTCGCTCCCCGAGGGGCACCGTGACGCAAGCAGGGTCGCAGCCCCCGTCAGGCTGCGAGGGCCAGTCCCTCTCTCCTGCAGGAACCAGGAGGACAGCACAGCACGGGGCCCTGGGAGGCCACGGGTGGGGGGCAGGTCTGACACCTCGAGCCCACGTCTGAGAACCTGGGGATAATGTGACGTGGGCGGACCTGTGATGACTCAGAATCGGGTGGCCCCCGGCTGACTAGAGGAGTCCCAACAACCTAGCTTCGGGGGTGTATGGCAGGGTGACAGACAGCTCCACGCCCGGGGTTCTGACCCCGTCTGCCGCTCTGCCGGGCCGTCCCTGCTCACGTCCCTCAGGGGCAGCGCAGTGCCTCCTGTGCATCCCTCCACGGTGAGACTTGACCCCTGTGTAGCCAGGCCGGATGGACCGAGCGCTTCTGGAACCAAGGAGAAGTGGCTAACGGGATCCGCCCCTCCCCGGGGCCCACGGCTGCAGCCCCTCCCGCCTCCATCGGCAGCCCCGGGACCCCCCGAGGCCTGATGCTGCCTTCCGGGATGTCCTCGTTGGCGTCACGGGGCCCCACGGGGTTGAAGAACAGGGACACGGCCCTGGCCCGCGGCCCCTCTGGGGAACGTTCTTGAGGGCCGGACCTGGCCCTCAATCCGCTTTCCGGTCCATTCCGAGGTGTTTGCCCAGCGGCTCCACGCCCAGCTCTGTCTCGCATCCGATCCCGCTGCCCGTGCGGTGCCCAGGCCAAGCCCTCGGCGTCATGATCGACGCGTCCCTTGGTCTCGCCTGGCAGCTTCGGCTCTCCGGGAAGGGCTGTGAGTTCCACCCTCCGAACGTGCTCTGAGTCCGACTCGTTCTCGTTGGCTCCATCGCTGCCCCCCTGGCCCGGCCCCCTCTGCTCCGGCCCGGACCGTCCGGGCAGCGTCCTAACTCGTCTTCCCGACTCCATCTTTGCTCTGCCCAGTTTGCTTTCCACTCAGCCGCCAAGCGAGCCATTTAAAGTGCAAGTCAGACCTTGCCGCTTCTCGGCTTCAGCTCTCCAGGGGCTCTGCACGTCACTCCAAATGAAATCGGTCTCACAAGATGGAACAGCTGGTGTCCTCTGCGGTCTCGTCTCCTACGACCTCACTCCGCTCGATCCCCTGCGACACCGGCCTCCCGGGTAGTTCCTGGAGGACGAGGGCGGCCAGCGCGCCTGCCACGGGGCTTCACCCTCGTCTTCCTGAATGCACCGGGGTGGCTGCCCCCTATCCCTTCCGCGATCCGCCCCAGTGTCGCCTCAGCAGAGGACCTTCCCCGACCGCACACACAAACACCCCCCCACCGCCACCCGCCACTGCCACCGCGGCCTCGGCTGCCGCCCGCAGCGCCACCGGCTCGGACCCTCAGCTCCCCGCCCCGTCAGTAACCGACGCATCACATTTGTCTCTGATGTTTTTGTCTCTTCTCCTCTGCACTCGAATGTAAGTGCTGTAAGAACAGGGCGCTGGTTTTGTCTCTTGGCGCCTAGTAGGTGGTCAGTATATATCTGTCGAATTGGAGGATGAATGAATGAATGAATGAATGAACGCACACATCAACCGACCCATCAATGGCAATGTCGGAGCATCTCGGTCCCATCGGAAAGGATTTTCCCCCAAGAGTTTCCGTAGCATTGCGCTGCTTCATCCTCCTTCCTCGCTGGGTTGGCTCAGAGAGAAATTCATCCCATAAAATCATTTTGAGCAAGGTGGACCCTTAGGCCCCTATGTCGGACATGACCCCAAAGGTCACATGTTGCCCTGCACATTTGCCTCCGACCTCCTCCCCCACACGAAGGCCGTGATTCGGCAGCTGTGGCTCCTCCTTCCCCCCCTCCCCCTCTCGGTTCCAGGAGCTTCTTCCTGGCTCTGACCCCCCTCTTTGGGGTGATGGAGGCGATGTGGGGAGAAGCGGCAGCTGCCCCGACCCTCTCTGCCCCCTCCGCCCGCAGTGACCCAGCAGCACGGGCTTCTGCAGCCTGACCTGGCCTGCGCGGGCGGGGCTGGCCAGGCCCATCTGCACCACCCATCTTCCGTCCAGCTTTGTTCAGCCTGACCATTTGCAAAATCAAAAATTGAAAAAGAGCTGACAAGAAGAAGTACGCCATCTTTTATCGACCCTAAGATGCCCCTGGCCTGCTTTTTATCTCCCACGGTTCCCTTCTCGATGCCGGGAATTGTCTCGTAGTTCATTCTGAGCAGGTGGAAGTCCCCACGAAGTCACCATCGCCTGAGCCCGGGCCAGCTCGGTGACCATTCCTTTGGGTGCCTGGCCATCTCTACCCCTCAGTGCTCCAGGCCACAGGCCTTTGAAGACCATACGAAGGAGGAAAATGAATCTGGTGATTGCATAAAAACCTTGGATGAGGTAAAAACAAACAAAGGAACAAAACCCAGCCACATCAAGCCCTGCGCAATGGAGGGGCAGCGACCTGGGTGGTCCCTGGGCACATCCGTAAGCGGCGTGCACGACGCAGGCCCGGGTGGCTCAGAGGAGCATGAAGCAGAAAACCCTGGGCATTGAAAGCTGCAGTTAGAAAGTACATAAGCAGAGTGAGCTTCCGAATGTAAAGTTTTAGGACAATATTAACCGATTATCTTAACTTACATTTTTATTTTTATGTATGCGTTAGAGCGACACGTGATTTAAAAATCAGCCTAATTATCAAAGAGCTTTTTCAAGCAATTCGAATGAAAATGATTCCTGAAAAGAAAACACGTATCACAGTTTAAATGGTAACATTTTTATTTCTTGGGGGTGCATAAAACAGCGGGACACTGTCGCGTGAAGGCA
>NW_011901146.1:2534-4224 GCF_000151845.1 Pteropus vampyrus | reverse complement strand
GTTTCCTTCCACGTTGGGACATACGCATCAGCCTCAAACATTTTAACAGCTGTAAAAGAGACCACTTTTTGTTCATTTTCCACAGAGCATATACCGGAATTCTTGTTCTGGGGAAAAAAAAAAAAAAAAAAGAACGTGACAACATTGTGGGAAACCTAGAGGTTACTTTTCTTGAGAAAATATTTTCTGTCTTGGAAACTTCTAGGATATTGATGCTTAAGACTATTTTGTTATCTTGTGTTTAGATAACAAAGGTCATAAATATCTGAGGATCCCCTAAAGAATTTCAGGAAATAGTTGCAACCCAATTTATCTTCATTGCTCTCAAAATGGGGTGTATGGATTTATTCAACATCTTTCTGGTTATAAAAATAATACATATCTACTGTCGAGAATTTGAAAAAAAATTTTAGATACAAGAAGAAATTTAAATCACAAATAATCTTACTACCACCCCACCCCACCCCTCAGAAATAGCAATTTATACATTGGTGTCTAGTTAGACTTTTTTTTTCTGTTTATAAGCACATACTTGTACACTTTTTATAAAAATAGGATAATGCTGTCCATACTTTTCTATCTGTATGTTTATGAAACAATCTTTGATCTACTTATACTTTTCTAACTTTTTACTATTGAAAACAATGATTTGGCAAATAAACATGTAGGTGTCTCTTGCACACTCTCATAGTTGATGTACTCAGGATAAATTTATAGGAGTGGAGCTGCTGGATCCAGTGTGGAGGCCCCAGGGGCACGCTGCCAAACCCCTCTTCAGAAAGCCAGTCCACCTTCACAGAAATAATATAGGAGAGGACAAGTTACCTGCACTGTCACCAATACCAGGTCCTAATGCTTTTGTGTATGGAATAAAAATCTATATTTTTCACACACATGTATTCCTTAAAGCAAGGTGCATCACAATAGAATAAAAATAAGACTCAATTGTCTGTATTCAATACACTTCAAATGCTAAGCTGTAGGAACAGCTGAAACCACTCTTAGAGAGGGCTGAGCCCTGGTTACCAAACAGATCCTGGCAGAACAACAGGCACGAAAGTTCATTACCAAATCCATTTCTTTGTTTTGTCTCTCTTACAGGTTTTGGAATCATTTCCAAATAAAACTCCCACTAACACCACCCAATTGGCAGTCCTTCCTGATGCACTGTGAGTAGCGCGGATCTGAGATTTCTCAGGTGAGGCTTCCTCAGATCTGGGAGACGCCCTGACCGTACATCCTAGCAGACTCTCTTTGGCACTAAATTAAGCAGGACTGTGCTTGACAGAAAACCAGACTTCAGGGGGGAATGAAAGGAGCTAACATTACAAGAACATTCAAGGTTAAAAATAAGTAAATGAAATGAGTAGCGAGTGCATCCAGTACAAGTCTGTAGATTCTCTGGTCTGGTTGAGGTGAGCATACAGCTAGGTAATGGACGAGACAAAAATTATCACAGGTGATCAGTGAGTGTTCAGAGCTAAATCCTGATCACGTGAAGAAAAGCAATGACAAAAACTCAAGGGAGAGACGCTGATGAGAATAAGATGGAAAGCATCAGCCCTCCATGTTCTCTCAGCCTCTCTCCTTTTCAGGCTGATGAAGATCAGCTTGACAGGCACAAATCAGATTTGAAACCCTTTCTACCATCCAGCTTGGGATGTGATTTTATTAACTGAATTACAAAACC
>NW_011901146.1:0-524 GCF_000151845.1 Pteropus vampyrus | reverse complement strand
TGATGAGTCCACAGTAACCCAAGCAGCTGTTCTCACTCCTGCAAAAATCTGCACCTCTGCTGCGTCTAGGAAGAGAGGGGCTTCATTTGGGCCCCCAGTGGTTCCTTGGAAACACGCCCTCGGGTCTTCCCAGCTTCTCTGCACACTTCCTAAAAGCGTTGGGATAATTCAGGAAACTACACAGCAGGAGGTTAAAACTTAAAAGATTTCTGCTGAACACTTATTTTGGTGGAAAAGCATTTAAGGCATTAAATCCTTTACAAGAGGGCCCCCTGAAGTCCACACAATTGCTAATCAGTCTTCCCTGCTTTCCAGCCCAGGCCTCTCTGTAGAGAAAGAAGGAAAATTAAAACCGCCTTCCATCTCACCCAGGCATCCTTCACCTACTGTTTAGAGGGCGCGTTGCCGCCCATAGACACTGACCAACCCCAGGACACGCCTAGGGCAAGTGCATCTCTTCCAGTGAAAATGTTTAATACCTCCTCAAGGAATGTACTGATGCTACACTTTGTACACAAGAAGCT
>NW_011901145.1:1102-3427 GCF_000151845.1 Pteropus vampyrus | reverse complement strand
TCGAAGGGCTTAGCTTCATGTGAAGAACCAAGAGCAGCTGCAACTGTACCTGACGGGTTAAGAAGGTCATGGAAGATCGGTTGACCCAGGCGTAGTTCCCAGCTGCCGCCATCCCCTTCAGGTAGTCCTGACCCTCTGGGGAAGCGATTCGAGCACAAGCCAACTGACGGTCATTGACTATAATCTTGTCTCTCTTCATGGCTTTTTCCATCGCAACTAGGGCATCTGGAACATGAGGGCAACAAGTCCAAATCAGCAAGCTTTCTCTTTATAATTTAGACTTATCTACTTGCTTGGTCAAGGTATGTTCATTGAGAATCTTCTGTTAGAGCTGTGTGACAGGGGCGATATAGGCTATAAAGACAGCACCTGTCCGCCAGGAGCTTTTAAGGGGATGAGATGTGTTGCACAAACAGCAACAACATGGTCTTAGTTACTCCTTTCCTGGCACGTGAATGAATAAGAACAGAGGTAGTAAAATACATTTTATCATCATCATGGTTTTTAAAAATAATTTTCAGTGACAATGTAAAAGAGCTAGATAAAAGTTGCTAGGTCTTCTGTAGGAAAATCAAATCCAAGACAGAATGTAAAAAAGTACTCAGAAGAAAGTTCAGAAATACTAGTCCATGCTCCATGTATTTGCTAGATGAAATATTCTAATGGGTCAAACTGACACAAACTATTAAATTCCCATAGGATGAAATGTATATAAAAAAATGAATTATATGCAATTTAAAGTTTATAATAATTTCCATATGTCTCTATGGCTTTGTGTATTTGTAAATACTTTCACCCATCCTACAAATCATCCAAATGGAACGTCCTATTATTTCCCTGCTTTTGTTCATGCTGTCTTTTGGTTATAATGTCCTTTGTGTATGACTGTCCAAACTGCAAATGTTATGTGTCCATGAAGCCACTTCTGAAATCTTGAAATCTTTTTCCTAATCACTTTATTTAGTCTCTTCTATATTTTATCAAGCATTACCTGGTCTTTACCTTTTCTTTTTAATGAACATCACATCTCTTTCATGAGACTGTGAGGGCAGAGTCCTTGCCTATTTTTATCACTGAATCCACTATCAACTAACAACTAATCTTGCAGTATAGGTGTCTAAGACATATTTGCTGAATTAATGTCTACAACATAATCTCACAACTTCAGGTCTTTCTCGCTTTCTTGGTCAGATAGTAATAATAGTAATCTGTAAGAGTAAACAAAATAACTGGAGCCAATATTTACTGAGTACTTACTGAGTACGTACTAAGTGTCAGGCACTGACATAAACACTTTACACATATTATTTCATTTAATCTATGACAATGCCATATGAAATAGTTATTATTTCCATTTTTTTCAGGCGAGAAAGTTAAGGCCTAGTAAACTTAATTTGTTCAAGGTCACACTGCTCTCTAGGAGAACCAGGGCAAAAACCTATACAGTATAGTTCCAGAGCTTTCTCTCTTAAATCTCTATATGGTTCCCCATAAAATGAGGATTTTAAGCAACAAGCCAAAAAATATACCTGTGGCTACTTGGTGGCCCAAGCCTCTGCTTCCACTGTGGATCATCACACACACCTGTCCTTTATGATCAATGCCCATTTTCTTGGCAGCATACTCATTGAAAATCTCATCCACAACCTGGATTTCTGCGTAGTGGTTACCTGCTCCCAGGGTCCCCAACTGCAAATACGGAAATTTCTGATAAAATAGCTTCTGTACCAATTTAAAAAAATCAATTTACATAGCAAGAAAGCAAAAAACCAACAATAACAATAAAAAAAATAACCACACTAATAACTTTAACAAAAATTTTTCTAAGATTAAGAAATGCTTCATAAGGCTACAAAAGCAATATTTTACACAATAAAAATAATGTAGAGCAGCTCCTGTAGTTTACTGTTATCATTATTTGGTTGAAGTACAGACATATTAAAAACTTCATAAACTGAAACTCAGACCATTAAGCAGCTCATAGGACATTTTCTTCATCATTGAGAGAAGGGTCGAATTTTGGGATAAACTTTGGTGAATGCTGACTCTTACACAAGGTCCAAGTTCAAATGATTTTTGAAACATCTATGAGTTCACTGATACCTACCATTATCCATCACTGAAAGAACATATCCCTTAATTGGAGCTAATAACTGGAGCTCGCCTAGCTTTAACTATCTCAATTTTCAGATGAGAAAACAAGACCCAGATAGGCAAAAGAGACTTGCCCAAGGTCACAGTGCTTTAATGGCAAAGCCATCGAAATTAGCAAATTTCAAACATCTGGGATATTCTTATCTCATGGATACCAGGAACTGACAAGGT
>NW_011901145.1:0-1052 GCF_000151845.1 Pteropus vampyrus | reverse complement strand
AATTTTGGGATAAACTTTGGTGAATGCTGACTCTTACACAAGGTCCAAGTTCAAATGATTTTTGAAACATCTATGAGTTCACTGATACCTACCATTATCCATCACTGAAAGAACATATCCCTTAATTGGAGCTAATAACTGGAGCTCGCCTAGCTTTAACTATCTCAATTTTCAGATGAGAAAACAAGACCCAGATAGGCAAAAGAGACTTGCCCAAGGTCACAGTGCTTTAATGGCAAAGCCATCGAAATTAGCAAATTTCAAACATCTGGGATATTCTTATCTCATGGATACCAGGAACTGACAAGGTTATCTCTTTTCACCTCACACAACAGAAAACTTCCAGCCAAATCTTAGATTGTCAAAGTATGTACGTATGCAATTTTGGCATACATTTAAGCCTTATAAGCACATCCCATTTTTCTCCCATCTACTCCTAATTCATGACATCTTGTTTTATCTCATGAACATATGCAAAAAGCTACCAATAGTTTTTTTAAAAGAGTAAGAATAAAGGAGAAACAAGCGAATTTGTGTTTGTTCTGATATACTGTGAAAAAACCTGTGGCTACATATTTGCTACGCAGAAGACAGATTTCTCCCTGTCCCCCAGCAAAAACAAAATATATTAAAAGAATGAACATAGAGCCCCTTCGAAGTGAGTGTTACCTGAGGAAGGCCTCTCTTTTTAGCCCTCGCAGAGACCTTATTGGGGTCAGCTTGCAGCATCCTTCCATACTCCTCACAGTGCTCCTTGTCTTCAGCCCAGGCGTAACCTTCTCTTAGGGACCAGTCCACACCCATCTCCAAGGCCTCTTCCAAGTCTCTGAGTGAGTAATAAGGTGCCAGTCATTTCGCAGCTAAGGCAGATCAAAACCTAAGGATGACTACATCTCAAAGGGCAGAGGAAACACTACCTGTAATGACATCACCTGTGTACCAGGCATTGAGCTAAATACAAAGTTTATGATCTCAGTAACTCTAGTTCTTTGAAAAGTAGTTACATAAATAACTGCAATATAAAACAGTAAATGCCATTTCAGAGATGATTA
>NW_011901144.1:4515-7530 GCF_000151845.1 Pteropus vampyrus | reverse complement strand
GAGTTTGGTTAATCTATAGATATATGAGTGAAATTTCTTGGGTATGGGATATTTACGTGTGTCCCTATATGTATATGTATACCTATCTATGTAGATATATACAACTTCATCTCCTTGAGACATTGCAAAACTGCTCGCCAATATGATTTTATCAATTTACACTGGCCAGCAGTGTATAAGAATTCCCTTTGCTCCATATCCTTTCCAGTTCATGATTTTATGACTTTTACGGGTACAGTAGAATCGATTAGTATTATGATTTGTGTTTTTCAGATTGCTAACGACTTTAAAACATTTTTACTTGTTTTTATCAGTCATTTGCAATTTCTCTTCTGTGAATGGCCTATTTTCAAATTATTCTTTGTCGTAACTAATTTCATATGTTAGCTTGACCAGGCTAAGGGATGCCCAGAAAGCTGGTAAACATTTCTTCTAGGCATGTCTGTGAATGTGTTTGTGGAAGAGATTAAAATTGAATTGGTGAAGGGGTTAGAGAAGAAGGGTGTCTCCAGTGTGAGTGGGCACCATCCAATCTTCTGAGGGCCCTAATAGAAGAAAAAGGCAGAGGAAGGGCAAATGTACCCTCTCTGCTTCAGTTGAGACATCCCTCTTCTTCTGTCCATGGGCATCGGTGGTCCTGGTTCTTGAGATTTGGGACTCACATCGGGACTTACACCATCAGGCCCAATTCTCAGACTTTTGGACCCAGACTGAATTACATCAGTGGCTTTCCTGGGTCTCCAGCTTACAGATGACATACAGCCTTCTTGGCTCCATGCCCCGTAAGCCCATTCCTATAATAAATCTCCTCTTACATGAATCTATACATACCCAATTGGTTCTGTTTCCCTGGAGAACCCTAATACACTCTTCTATTGTTTTTTTTTTCCCCCTTCTTCTCAACTTATAAGAGTCCTTTTATATTCTGGATTTCTATCTATCTTTTTTTAAAAAAAATATTCATCTATAATTGTTGATTATACATTTTATCCTCTTATGCTCAGAAGGTTAAACTTTTTTTTTTATGCCTACAGCACCTGGTCTTCCTAGGTGGTCTCTCATCCAAGTACTAACCATGCCCGACCCTGCTTAGCTTCTGAGAAAAGGTTAAATTTATCAATGTTTTCTTTTTATGAATTATGCCTTTTGTATCTTATTTATGAAAAATTTTATCATTTGATATTCCTTTGTATTCTGTGTTTTCTTTTAAGAATAAAAAATATTTTTTTGTATTTAAATTTTTAATCCAATGGGAATGGATTTTTGCATATAATGTGAGGTAGGGATACAGCTTTACATTTTTTCCATATGACTATTCTGTCATCTTAGTATTACTTATTGAATAATCTACCTTTTCATCACTATTCTTTGATGCTGTCGCTATCACACATCAAATCTCCATAGATATGTGGGCCTGTCTCTCTCACTCTCTTCTGTATTATTATTGGTCTATTTGTTTATGTATAATACAGCATTATCTTTAAGGTTGTATTATACACAAGCTCCTATCATTCTTTTTCATGGTAGGAGCAAGTCTCTGGCCATATTTATTCCTTTTCTTCAAAATGCCTTGGAGTTAGCGTAAGAATAAGTTTTATGTCACTAGTCTTAATTTTATACACAATTCAAAAAAAAAAAAGGATGTATCTAATGACAGAGATACTTGTTACAATCCATGGTTAGCCAAGAGGTCTCTTTTTTAGAAATTTGAAAGCTTTCTCAGAGTTTCACTGAAAGAACACGCAGTCGGAGGTGACATGTTTGATCGGGAAGCTTGAGAGAAAAGGTTTATCGTTTTCTCTTTCTGAGAGCCCTGAGCATTTCTGATTTCTGTCCTTGCCAAGGGTTAGTTCGTCGGCTACTCTGAGTGCTCCAATAATATCTTTCCGCTACCGAGAGCTTTTCGCTCACTGGTAAGCCAGAATCAGTTTCTTCCAACTTAATTGAAGAAAGATGTTGAATATGCCTACACAAAATTTATTTAAGGTAATCTAAATGGGAAAATGTTTTGTTAAATAAACCTTCTTGGGGTGAAATTAAATTAGAGCAGCAATGACTAATAACAAGTATGTCATCAAAATCCTTCCTGTTTGTAAACGAGGAACGATTGCTGGCTATGTGAGTTTTCATATGAATGTCCTTTAGCAGGACTTTGTGAGTCAGTGGAGTAGGCATTGCATGGGGTGATGGCCCCTAGTGATTTAATAGTTACTTTCTTTTTTGGGGAGTGTAGGGAAAGATGTTAGCCATGGGAAGGATGGTGTGTTTTATTGTTATCCGTGGTCTCTGTCAGTCCCTCTCTCTTCCTTCCTCCTCTCTCTCTCTCTTTCTTTCTTTAGAATCCTGGTGAATGCTTGAACCAGGCCTAGGAACCGTGAGCTTGCAGGCTTCTACAGTGAGCCTGACATCCGAGTGAAGAGCTGGACTAAGGACTGCAATATTTTTACTATCTTGAAATGGAACTCCTTTTTTGGCCTATCTATTTGTTGTAACTTTCATGTATTCGACTATAATTGAGTTTCAGAAATGCATTGGATATAACAACCTGTGCTTTCTCTTAAAAAACCATAATTCTTTTGGTTAATCTCTGTGAACCTTTAGATAAACATTTCTAAAGTCTGAGTCATTTTTACTTATCATACTAGGCTCATTTATAAAACTTTTGAAAAAACAAAATATTACTTCTTTTTGGTTGCTTACATTTTCTTCTTTTATAAGATCTATAGTTACCTATCAAATTACTTTGAAAAGTGACCTATATAAATAATATTTTAGAATTAGATTTTTTTCCAGTAAGGCTCATGAAAGAAATTTTAACAAACACCAGAGTTTTGTTTTTTAAATAAATACATATACCTTGGCTAAGATGTATTTTTTTAAATTGTCCATTGGTGTCAACTGACCAAGATGGCCTTGATGCTACCTCCATTTCACTAAATTTTAGACAGGTTTCTATTTAACTATAGAAATAGAAACTGCCCCCTCTTTACTTAGAGCATTTATTTAAGGAACTTG
>NW_011901144.1:0-2080 GCF_000151845.1 Pteropus vampyrus | reverse complement strand
TTGATGATTTATTTATTTACTGTTTATTTTTTATTAAGTAGAAAGTAAACTCAGTGAAGGCAGGAGTATTTTCTGTGTTTTTCACTGCTGTGCCTCTGGTGCATAAGATGGGCTCAACAAAAATATATTTATTAAGCGAATAAACCACCCCAGTTGTTTCTTCTTATGTAAGAAAAATGACATCGAGGGAGTCAATCTACCAAGGAGGGAGGAGAGTGAGTAAACTCAGATATCAAATATAAATCGCTCCTTGTTCAGAAATGATACTCTAGCCAACAATTTATCCCAATATAAGTCGACTTATAGATTACCTGTAACTTATAGATAATAATCTAGACCAAGAACTTAAGTTGCAGGTAGCCCAAACACTAAAAAGTTTTCAACACTGTACAATAATGCTGTCCCTAAAAGCAGCCCTGAGTCACTGAGTGACTCTGAGGATTTTTATGAATATTTCAAGTGATAAAAGAAAATGATCAGAAATGCTTTGGGGCTAAACACAGTTTCATTTATTCTAATACCTTGAAAATTGGCAATCGACATAGGGTTTGTAAAATAAATCTTAGTGAGTCAGGCAATTCAGTTAGCCAGAATACTTTATTCATACATTAAAAATTATTTACCAAGTGCCTATTAAATACCAAACTCGTAGGTCAGGCTCTGGTGACACAGGTGGGTCCCTACCTGTGAAGGGTGAGCAGTCTGTAAATAAGAAAGTCTACCAAGTTCTACTTCTTATCTTGTCCTCTGTGTCAGAGACTGGTACTCTTGTGTGCCTGTCAGACTCTTGAATTTTAAAAAAAGCATGTGTTAAAGTGAATTCTCTTTCTCAAGATTACCACTTCCTCAATGAGAATATTCTCTATTAAAAAAAATGACTATTTCTAAATATACATCTTCTGCATATTTATGTGTCATCTGAAACTGTGATTTTTCATCTTTTATATCCATTTACTCCCTATGTTCAACATAATTTCCTCATTTAAAAAAAAAGTAGCAGTATTTCCTTGCTGGGGAACAGTGGCCCCAATTAGTGAAGGTCGTGTTACCTCAAGCATGAAACTGTACCGCTGAGAGAATTTATCTGACAATTTTCTTCCCAATTTTGGGTTGATCATAGCATCATAATTACATCCATTTCCTTTGCTAAATCAATTTATGTCTATACTTTTTCTTCTTTATTATCAGCCTCTGGAGATATTGATTTCACCTGTGATACAATATAACTAAAAAAAAAATTGTGCCTGACAACTGTTTTGGCCGAGGGCAAAGCTTTAAAATATGTGGTTTCTTCTTCTATGTGTAACTAACAACATATGTCAAACACCACTGAATTTGGAATATAAATATTTGTTAGATATTAACAGATTAATTCTTCCACATCATGAATGTGTCTGTTCTCGATTTCTGCTTGTTTCCCAGAATTATTACATTGCTTGAATTGATAGAACATTATCAATGATAAGTTTGATTTTTTAGAAAGTATAGTTCATTCAAATTTATAATTCAAGTGGTCTTATTATTTATCAGGGACTTTTTAATGTAGGGGACACAGGATTCTTTTAGACACAAAAAAAGCATTTTGAGATATTATCAAGACCTCTAAATTTGAAGTTGAGAGATAAAACCAGTAAGTGATTTTGGAGTTATGAACCAATTTAAAAAAATTATTTTATTATTAGTTTCAAGTATACAGTACATTGGTTAGACATTATACAGTTTATGAAATGATCCCCCCCCCATTACTCTGTCTTCTCTCTGGCTCTACACCTAGCCGTTACATTACTGCTGACTGTGCTCCCTAAGCTGTGCTCCCCATCCCCATGACCATCTATCGACTACTAATTTGTACTTCTTTATCCCTTTACCCCTTTTACTTAGCCCCCCGACACCCCTCTCCTCTGGCTATGACCAGATTGTCCTCTGTATTTGTGCATCTATTTTCAATTAGTTTGTTCTTTTTGTTCCTTACGTTTCTCATATAAATGAAATCATATGATATTTATCTTTTTCTGTCTGACTTATGTCACTCAGCATAATAACTTCTAGGTCCATCCATGCCGTTGCAAATGATAAAATT
>NW_011901143.1:1650-3693 GCF_000151845.1 Pteropus vampyrus | reverse complement strand
AAAAAATACTAAAACCATCATGGAAGGTGCATGACTTAGTGAAGGGTGAGTGGTTAACGTAAGGAGACTCGGGATCCCGCGGAAGGGGAGTCGAGCTTCTGTGAGAGGCCTGAGGAGGGAGGACCCCGGCGGGGTGGGTGTGTGCGGACTGAGTTGAAAGCTGAGCGTGAGGGGAGGGCGTGACGTCACCCTCAGGCGGGGCGGGCTGCGGGTCCCCATGGGAGGATTTGCCTGCGCTGGGAAGAAGACTGCACGGGGGTGACACGGGTGTTGGCGTGGGTCACGGGGAAGGGTCACACCCCTTACGCAGCGAAGCCAGCAGCTGGGGACGAGGAAGCTGGCACACGGGTTGAACACGTTGCCACGGAAAACGCATGTGAGCATCTGAGCCCGGTGCGAGTGGCTGATTTAATGTGAGCTGCCTCAGCCGAATTACCACCCCACTAAAAATGCCCCCAACCCCCCAGGGCTGTGCCTGCAGCTCGGACCCGCTCATGACTTAGCTTCCCTGCAATGTTCCGCCTTCGTGTCATAAAAACGTAGATGACGAACTCAAGCACAAACGCGAGTTCTTTTAACTCCTTTTAGGGAGCCGCTTGTCAAGCGCAGAGCTCTGTGCCCCTCGGCTCAGGAGAACAGCTTAGCATGAGAATATTGGCTGGGAAGCCCAAGCATTTTGCACTAGCAGATGGCGCGTGTGGCCATTTTTGAAGAGAAACAAATGGATAAATTTAATTAGAAAGGCGTTTGACAAGCTCCTTTCCCTTGGTTGCATAATTTTGGAGACGATTAGGATAAAGTGCATGTTTTTTTTTCCCTTACAAAGATTTATCGTTGCAACATTTTCTCTCTTTTTTTTTTTTCCTGATTTTCCGTAGGCCCACCTCAGTTTAGGAGCTCACGTGTGATACTGTTTGTGCGACTTTTTCCAGCTGTGTGGCAAAAACTGGTCACCTCTGTGATCCTTGAGCAGGAGATGACTCTGCAGCCCGCCCCTGAGACCACGCGCCTCGCTCTGGGAGCAGCCGTCGGGGTGTGCGGCACGCGCCATGTGGTTTTATAGGGGGTATTTCAGAGGCGCTGGCCTCGGCCTCGCAGTGCGTTAAGGGAAGCGCTAGGGACAAGGAAGTGCCCTTAACCTCAGCCTGATCCTTGATACTAAATGACACAGTTTCTACAAGGGCTCAGTGAACAGAGATGGCCAGACCCTCACAGATCGGGGCCCCTCCCTAGTGTGTTTTATCTGTAAGGGGGTTAAATGGGAAACCTCTGGCGTAGACGTAGCTTAGAAGAACGTTTTTGACGCCTAAATATTTCTCTCATCTGTAACATGGATAACGTACCGACTCCACCTCCGTTCAAGCTAAAGCTGATCGCGTGCAGTAACGGATGTAGGAAAAACTGATGCGAGTCCAGATGAGACAGAGAACGCCCAGGGACCCTGGACGATGGAGACCGAGGACTCGCTTTGCATTCATTGAACAAATACACATCAAGAAGTCCTTATGTACCAGGCCTTTGTTTGCACTGTAGAGACAAGAACGGATGAGATTCCTGCCCTCTGAGACAGAGTTCGCCAGTACGATAAAACCATAAACACGTGTAATCTGGACTGTGGGGAAGAAAACAGGGCGCCACGAGGGGAAACCAGGGTGCAGGTGGCACGTGGTGTCGCTGTGACGGCGATGTTTGAGATGACACCTGAGGCTTCTAGCTACCGGCACCACGGGCAGCCGAGCCCCCAGGCGGGGGGCCGAGTCCCATTTCGGAGGAGACGAAGGCGGGGGAGGGATTCTGGGGCCTGGTCACGCGTGCATCCCGGGGCTTGCGACGAGTTTTCTGTGAGCAAACGAACTGGAAGCCAGTTTTGTTAAGAATTTTGGATCAGGTGGGCGGCTATGAAATTCGAGACAGATGCATTGGAGCTCCGGGAAGGCGTGGCCAACGGGACTTTCGACGGGAAGGAGGGCGGGTGTTCAGAAGCGACTCCAAATGCGGGGCGGAGTTAGAGCCGCCGATCTGAGGTCTGAGGTCGGTGCTATT
>NW_011901143.1:0-725 GCF_000151845.1 Pteropus vampyrus | reverse complement strand
TAAAACCATAAACACGTGTAATCTGGACTGTGGGGAAGAAAACAGGGCGCCACGAGGGGAAACCAGGGTGCAGGTGGCACGTGGTGTCGCTGTGATGGCGATGTTTGAGATGACATCTGAGGCTTCTAGCTACCGGCACCACGGGCAGCCGAGCCCCCAGGCCGGGGCCTGAGTCCCATTTTGGAGGAGACGAAGGCGGGGGAGGGATTCTGGGGCCCGGTCACGCGTGCATCCCGGGGCTTGCGACGAGTTTTCTGTGTGCAAACGAACTGGAAGCCAGTTTTGTTAAGAATTTTGAATCAGGTGGGTGGCTATGAAATTCGAGACAGATGCATTGGAGCTCCGGGAAGGCGTGGCCAACGGGACTTTCGACGGGAAGGAGGGCGGGTGTTCAGAAGCGACTCCAAACGCGGGGCGGAGTTAGAGCCGAGATCTGAGGTCTGAGGTCGGTGCTATTGACAGAGGATGAGGCAAATCAGCAGGAAGCAAAACCAGGACACGAAACCATGACTGTGTCAAAAATTCCTGAGGGAATAGATGAATAAGAAGAAATTAAGTGTTCTAAAATGCCACTTATTGCATTGGACATGTGGCTTTGTCAAAAGCCAGGCCAGTGAGTAGACCGGGCCAAAGCAACGGTAAGAGGGAAATAAAGAAATAGAGTGAGAGGAACATCCGCTGGACAAGCACGTGACAGAGAGGAGCAGGGGAGGCCGCACGGTGGA
>NW_011901142.1:4228-4872 GCF_000151845.1 Pteropus vampyrus | reverse complement strand
TGCTGGATAAGCCACTTACATGAAATGTCCAGAAAAGGCAAATCATTAGAGACAGAAAGTAGATTAGTGGTTGCCTGAGATTAGGAGTGGGATGGGGATTAACAGTACATGGGTGTGAGGGGTCTTATTGGGGCAATGGAAATGTTCTAAACCTGATTTATGGTGATGACTGCACGATTTGTTAATTTACGAAAAATCATTGAATTGTGCACCTAAAATGGGTGAGATATATGATATTTAAATGATGCCTCCAAAAAAAAAGGCTATAACTTCTGATACATGCAAAAACAAGTATGAACCTCAAAATCATTATGCTGAGCAAAAGAAGCCAAATACAAAAGATTCCATATTAATGGAACTTCAGAAAAAAAAAAAGACAAGCTTATGTATAGGTATAGAAAACAGATCAGTGGTTTCCTGCAACTGGGCAGGGTGGGGATTGACAGAGGAACATTTCAGAGTGATAAAATGTTTTATATTTTGAATGTAGTGGTGGTTACACAGGTATATACATCAAAATACGTTGAAATGTATGCTTTAAATGGGTGTATTTTATTGTATGTAAATTATGCCTCAATAAAGTTATTTTTCCAAAACTCATTGAGAGGTCAAGAACCAGGAAGGGCCAGGTGAAAGGCCATACA
>NW_011901142.1:0-1578 GCF_000151845.1 Pteropus vampyrus | reverse complement strand
AGGAGACCGAGGCTCAGAGAAAGGAAGTAACCTCCTTACTGAAGTTGACACAAAAAAAGTATTTGGGGGAAGGATTCACACACAGATAGTGTAACTCCGAGTCCCTTCTCTTTCCACCACACTGCACTGCCCCAGTGAGTGATAAATTCGAAGAGCATAATACTACCCTGGGCAGAAACATGGATCAGGTCCAGAGAAAAAAACCTTAAAAACAAAGACGTAAAAAATAATAATAATAAAATAAAATGGAAACTGGTGAATCCAACATTAGAGAATAGAGTAAAGCATGTTTATCTACTCCATGAAACACTAACCCTCTTGCACTGATTTCTTCAATGGGCATAAAAACATGGAAAAAACACATCTGATGTAATGGTTCAAAAGCAGTTTATGTATGGCACAATTTCAATTAGTATTTTCACTAGTATTTTCATGTACCAGAAGAAAATACATAAGAATGGTAAATATGGTAGTTATTCTTGGTTGATGAAACTATGGAGTTTCTTCTCTTTTTCCCCCAACTCTTCTACCATTATCTTGCATTTTATTAAACTTATTAAATTCGTAAAAAATCACCAAAAATTATAAAATTCTCGTTTTTAAAGCAGGCGTAGGGAGTGGTTCCCCTCAAGCTCATGTGTGGTAAGAAGTTATGTGAAGATTTTAGCTCTCTCCATTAACGAGTGGACAGAAAGGTAAAAAATGCAGTAAAAAGAATGTAGGGTAGATTTCAAAATGTTTCTCAATGGCAAGAGTCATTAAATAACAAAATAGGTCGGCCTTGGGGGCATAGAGGACGTTACCCATAAAATTCCTTCAACATGAAATTGACCAAACTCGGTATGGGATGAGTTCAATGCCACCCGAAGCTAGGCGCTGGCAAAGTGTCTCTGATGAAACTGTTTTGTCCAGCCTGCTCCACGGGTGAGGGGAGAGGTCGGGGCACTGCTCTCCCATCCGACGGTCTGACCACCTGCAAGAGGAGCGAGAGGGCCGGGTCTGAGTACACATCCCGATCCCAGCCCCACCCAGCCCTGCTGACTCATCCCCCGGCCACGTGGCCCGGACGTCTGCGTATTTGAAGCACCGCCCCTCAAGTCTAAGAACCACTGTCCTCAGGTTTCCCTGTCAGTCAAGTGGAATTACTCATCCCTACCCCACCCCCACCCCAAGCCAAGCGTTCGCGAAGCCCCCAGAAGCTCCTAAATGGGAGTGTGTTTTGGAAAGTAAAGCACTGCGCCTTTGGGCCGCGCTCAGTCCGAGGCTGGCACCGAGAAAAAGCCGCTTCCCGCACGTTATCTTGCCTTTCTCTCCCCACCCCTGCCCGCACTACTGCTTCTCTCCCCACTTCCCCCAGCAGCAGGTGGGGGCATTTTCCCCGCCGCGGCACTGCAGTGTGGTAAGCGCGCCAGCAATCCCGGCGCACAGCAGCCACTGGTCTGGAGCTGGGACGAGGGTGAGGAATCGTGGCTCCCGGGGCGTACCCCTGCACAGTCTGGAAAACAATGTCTCTAGCCCAGAGCCCTCCGCTGAGGGAGAGGAGAGATCCGGTCCTCCTCCCTCCCCAATCCCAGCCTC
>NW_011901141.1:2794-4865 GCF_000151845.1 Pteropus vampyrus | reverse complement strand
ACCAATAGGGCCGTGAGCATCCCACAGGCAGGTGGTGGGGGAAAGCTGAGGACCACAGCATATTTAACCTGTTGGTGGGCAACTTGGTTTGATGCCGAACCTGGTGGTCAGAGCTGGCTGGGCAGATCCCTCAGATCAGGTCTGGACGAATGTCTTCTCAGGTGGAGGCTAAGCCTCCTGGAGGACATAGAGGAATAGCTTCCGGGTTACATCATGCTGACTCCATTGGCATCACTGTCTGATGGTAACCTGTTGTTCCATGACTGTCCTTTTATTTTTATTGTTGCGTCGAACTGACAACATGCTCTGCTGTTTAAATCTTTAAAGATGGTGTCTTTATTAATTCCAGTCACCTGGGAGGAACTGGTCTTTAGAAAGAGAGGTGAGCTAACATCATTGAACAGGCAGTATAAGAAGCCCAGGCTGAAACGTGTCCTCCCAGTTGACTAAATGCTCTAGGCTGGCTGTTTACCACACTGTGTAGGTCAGCAGAGTTGCCTGGTCTGTCTGTGGAAGTGAAGACACATCTTTCGTTATAAGAATGCATTTATGTGATGTCGGCGGGAAGGCCGTGCCTACCAGGCTCCGTCTCCCCTCTGCTCTTCCCAATACCTGCCCCCTCTGCAGTCTGGCAGGGCACCTTTGGTGGGAATAGTTGCCATGAGATTTGACAGAAAAATTCCCAAGCTTGTCTGAAGTCATGGTGTGGCAGCAGATAAGTTATACTCAGAGCATGAGTTATAAAATGTCATTCTTATATTTTCAGTAAATATTCAAGATGTGATATTACAAGAAAATTTGGAAAAAGAAGATCAAATTCTGGTCTCCTTGGCAGGATTAAAACAGGTATGCCCACCGATCTGACTCTATGTTTCACAGGCCCCCCTGTTAGTGCCTGTTGGGGAGGGCATCCCAGGGCATGGCGTACAATGGTAGAGCCAGGGTCCCCCAGCCCCTTGCTTCCTCCCAGACAGGGCCCCTCCAGCTCCTCATGCCCCTTGCTCCTTCTGGCGATTATGTCTGACTAGCCTGTGGCCCAAACTGGTTTTCGTTTCCCACCCCTGCTCCTTCCACTTACCAAACCCATTCCGTTTGTTCCTCATTCACAACTGGTGTGGTGTGGCCCAGCGCCCTGTTCAGTCGTTTTCATAAATAGACAAATGTCTTTGGGGCACAAGGCCTAATCACTCCATGCAGCAGGCTTCAGACCCTCAAGGGCCACATTTACACACCCCTTAAAGGGTTCCATGGAACGTAAATGTCAATGAAAACAGTGCTGGTGGCAAACGTGTGCCTGCGTGATTAACAGCCCCACTGGGGTGGAGCTCCTCAGTAGCCAAGGCCTGTGCAACAGGGCCGGGTGTGCAGGCAAACGCTGCTTCCTGCTGTAAAGTAACTGCCAAGGACGTGACGCCCATGTCTGACCCTGCGAGAACCTGGCCGATAAGACTGAAATTTTCCTTGGTCATTAATAAGTCAATGGCTTTGATAGAGTTGGATTTTATTTTTTTCTGTTCTTTCTGACGGTGATATTATTGATAGCCATACTATAAAAAATGGTCAATGACAATTCTAGTTTAAAAATATTAGAGGTTTAGCTAGCTTTGAAAAACAAACCCATTTATCTTTTTTATTTATTTTCCTCTTCTTTGAAATTAGATCAAAGACATTCTAAAAGGTTCCCTGCGTTTCAACCAGAGCCAGCTGGAAGCCGAGGAGAATGAACAGATCACCATCTCCGATGACCACTACTGCTCCAGTGGCCAGGGCCAAGGCCAGAGCCAGAGTGACCAGACGCCTGGGGCCACCAAGCAGGTACAGGAGCTCTGATGAACAATGTCACATTAACTTGATGGGGGCACGTTTACGTAAGTTCTTCAAAGTTATGAATAATAAAAACCATATCAAAGTTACTGTATGTTAACAGGTATGAGGTTCAACTGTAAAATACCACGAGCAGCCTGAGCCAGGGGTGCTGCATATAACTGTGCATGTTGTATAATCTGGTGCCCTTGGTGGGGGAGCGGGGGTGCCATTCGCAATGATAGTAATTAGACTAGTGTGCCCTAGA
>NW_011901141.1:0-1459 GCF_000151845.1 Pteropus vampyrus | reverse complement strand
CTTGAATGTGTAAAAAAAAACTACAGAAAAAGACCTTTCAAACACACTAATGAGTTGGCTCAATTTAAAATTTCTCGATTATACTTTGCAATTATCATTCCCGCTTTTCATGTTTGTAAGAACCTACCTGTTACCCACTGCCCCGTGGACCCCTGCGTGCATCTTCAGGACGAGCGAGCTATGAGATGAGCAGCGGGATGAGATATGCCCTCGTTCTGGCAGAGCTACACTCCTGTGCGGCACCCGCGAGGCCTTTTGCCTCCACACGTGCTTCTGAAACAGTCAGCCCTTCCTTGGCCAAAAGACCCCACCACCGCCTTCTCTTTTTCTGTCTTCCTCTGTAGGGCTCAGTGGGAAAGGGGAAGACAGAAGGGCTTCTCGCCTGTACTCATTCCCTTCCATGGCCCCTTCCCCAAGGGTGTCAGTAGTTTATATTTAAAACAAACAAACAAACAAAACAAAAAGTACTCCTGTAAAAGGTTTTATCTGAGGAAGGTAGACATGGGGAAGCAGTGCTGTCCTCTCACTTCAGAGGAGGAAAGGGAAGAGAAATCTCAGATGCAAGCTGGCAGGTCATCCAGACGAGCCGCGTGTCCGCCGCCTTCTGCTGCAGCTGCCAGGGACCTGGACTAGACCGATAAAAGGGCCACCAGGCGGGATGCCCTGACCCACCTTCCTCCTTCAGGAGCCCCAAGCCTTGGGGCTGCCATCAGGGATTGGAGCTGGCTGGCTTTTCTTTAGCACGGTTTATGGGGGAAGGGGCAAGGGTGGGGGCAGGCTGTGCACAGTAACACCTGTGCCCAGTGCACCAAGTAGGAGTAAGCTTTTTCCCTCCTTCCTTCCAAATGTAAGTTGAGGGCCCGCTGTTCCAGGGCTATGGGATGTAGCCCCTGCTTTCAGGAGCTTCCAGTTGAATGGGGGCCAGAAGCCAGGGGAGCAGTGCCAGGCAGGCTTTTATGACATGTTGGGTTTGTGGTGGGTTGTGCCACAGCCCATTCCTCACTGAAGAATGGATTATCTTTGCTTTCTTAGTTAATCACAAAGTATGTCTAGAGAATAATGCAGAGGACTGTGCTCACCCACCTTGGGGTAGATGGCGTATGGTCTCCCCATCAAGATGGCGTAAGCTCTTCCCCATCAAGAGCTTCAAAAGGGTTCTTTCTTCGTGAGAATGCACATGCCCGGCTCCCTGCTGTGAGATTGGAGATTTGGCTAGTCACATTCTTATGTAATACATGCCTGCGTTTGGCAAAAAGAGAAGATTGACCTGGGAATTTAGAAAGCTTCTGTAAATGATATAAATGGCACCAGGTAGAAGCTAAGTCTGCTATGGAAACCCAGAAAGAAGGCATCTTTGTGTCTAGAAAAATGTTCTAGGTAGGATTCCAAAAGAATAGTCTTTTCATTTGCTTTGTGACGTTGGCCAAGACATCAGGTCTCTGATCTGGGCTTCATTTCT
>NW_011901140.1:4854-6864 GCF_000151845.1 Pteropus vampyrus | reverse complement strand
AAATAGGGCTAACACTTCCCTCTTAGAAAATTTTTGAATAGTACATGAGAAATTACTTTTATTTATAACATGATATACAAAAATAAAGTATTATTTAAGCTACTGCCCATTACACAATAAAATCCACAAGAGAAAGAATTGTATCTAATTTGTTCATTGCTTCACGCATAATAAATACAGTAAATAGAAAGTACATCCAATTGTATCAATTATTATATATCCATGACATGCTAAAATTTGTATTAAAAATATAAAAACTCAGTTTACAAAACAAAGAAAATCAAATGCATACTGTTTCCAAGGTACCAACTAGGAATAATAAACAACCAAAAATAACAGAAAACATAAAAAATATATATATTTTCTATTATATACCTATATTATTTATATTTTATGTTAGTGATACTAGTAAATATCAATAAAAAATCAGAATATCAACATAAATATCAGAAATAATAGAATTCACGGAAAATGTATTAAAAATTAGTGCACTTAATAGTATGGCATATCAATATAAAGCAAAAATTGATAAAAATATAAGAAACTAAAAACTTCACAAAATCTTAAAGGATTTAGCTTACTTATTTCAAAAAATCAACAAATGGAATTGCCTTCTCCACAAAAAAATAAGAAAAAGGAAGGTTATAAAGGATATGAATACCACAATTAAATAGCATGTTTACTTTATGTGCCCAATAAACTTGTGGTACACATGCTTTTTTAAACACAATGGCATACTCACAAAATTGAGAGTGTATTAGACACAGAGAAAGTTTCAAAAGTTTTCAGAAAGATATTCCATGAACATGAATTGAAAGAATCGACATAGTTAAAATGGCCATATTGCCCAAAGCAATATATAGATTTAATACAATCCCCATAGAAATCTCAATGGCATTTTTTAACAAAATGGAACAGAAAATCATCAGATTTCTATAGAATCACAAAAGACCCTGAATTGCCAAAGCAATCCCGAGACAAAAAGAACAGGGCTGGAGGTATCACAATGCCTGACTTCAAATTATACTACAAAGAAACAATAATCAAAACAGCATGATATTGGCAGAAAAACTGATACGCAGACCAATGGAACAGAATTGAAAGCCCAGAAATAAACCTCCATATATATGGGCAAATAATTTTGACAAAGGAGTCAAAAACATATAAGGGAGAAAAGAGAGCCTTTTCAATTAATGGTGCTAGGAAAATTAGAAAGCCACATGCAAAAGAATGAAACTAGACTGCTATCTGTCACCACATACCAATATTAACTCAAAATGGAATGAAGATCTGAATATAAGACCTGAAACAATAAACTGCATAGAAGAAAACATAGGTACTAAAGTCATGGACCCTGGATTTAGAGAATTTTATGAATCTGACTTCAAAGGCAAGGGAAGTAAAAATAAAAATAAATCAGATTATATCAAACTAAAAAGCTTCTGCACAGCAAAAGAAATCATCAAAGAAACAAAGAGGCAACCAACTAATTTGGAGAAGATGTTTGCAAAGACTTCCGATAAGGGGCTAATATCCAAAATATATAAAGAAATCATACAACTCAACGACGACAATAAAAACTATCTAATAAAAATTGGGTAGAGGACCTGAACAGACACTTCTCCCAAGAAAACATACAGGTGGCCAACAGATATATGAAAAGATGCTCTGTTCAATGGCTACTAGGGAAATGCAAATCGAAACCACAATGAGATACCACCTCACACTTGACAGAATGACTGTCATCAGGACAAGTAATAACAAGTGTTGGAGAGGTTGTGGGGAAAAAGAAATCCTCATACATTGCTGGTGAGAATGTAAATTGGCACAGTTACTATGGAAAACAGTATGGAGGTTCTTCAAAAAACTAAGAATAGAATTACCATATTAGCAATCTCTCTTCTGGGTATCTACTCAAAATATTTGAAAACATTTATCCATAAAAATATATGTACTCCTATATTCATAGCAGCATGATTCACGGTGCCCAGGACATGTAAACGACCGAAG
>NW_011901140.1:0-2358 GCF_000151845.1 Pteropus vampyrus | reverse complement strand
ATGCCTTTAGCAGTGCTTGTCTCTGACAGGATTCTACCTGAACATCTAAGAACACCTCGTCAATCTTCCATGAAGTAAGTGGTTTTAAATGAAGACATAAGGTGTGGCTAGGATTACAGATGAAGCAGAATACAAAGTTAGAGCAGAAAGGGGCTCCAAGGCTCAATCCCCACACTAGGATACATTTCTCTCAAAATCAGGTTCCTCCTTCCTCACTGTTGCATTTATTTGGTTATTTACCTAAGTGCAGGAGTGTTTCTAGGGGAAGGAATTTGAGGAACATTATCTGAAATCATAACACCCTGAACATAAATGTTCTCTGTAAAGAAGTTTACCACATTTACTATCTGGTTTCCCCATATTGATTTGATTATTCTGTGGCTGGAACAATTTAGAAGGCAGGAGAGAAATCTCTCTTTGTAAAAAGGCCCGACATAGAAAGACCACAGAAAATCGAAGGCTTTTTACTCATAAGCACTCTCACACAGTAGAGTCTCAGTTAATTTCAATCACACGCAGAGCTGAGAACTGCATGACTAATAGCACACAGGCATGAGACTTAAAGGAAAAAACATGAAAGAAAACTACAAGGATAGCTTATGAATATAACGACAATTTCAAAACAGGCCTGAGTAGAGAATAACCCTTTAAAAGAAGACAGGGAAAGAGAGGTCAGTCAACGAAAAGGTGAGAGACAAGATGGACTATGACCTTCATTTCTTCATATTTTTTTCCACTTATTCTTTTTGAAACTCACTTTGGGTCAAGAGAAAGAAACAACATCCCTCCACTGAAAGCCACTAGCAAAAAGGCTCTGTGAAGACCACAAATTCAAGACGACCTCTTGGACAGGAAATTTACCCATATGTATTCCAGGGTAGAAACAGGTATAAGTCAATTATTAAGCAGGCTTAGCCATTCAATACATGCTCATTTTTCTTTTTAATCAATATATTACCCATCAAGTGAGGTTTTCCAATTGTTGGCCCTTCGACTGATCAAATCTCCTATTCAAGAGACATCGAGGTCCTCAGAGAAATTATGTTTTTGCATTAGCACTGGCTTCCAGACTGGACTTCTTTCACTGAGCAGCAATCCACATAAAGCCCCTTCCCAAATACACGCACTTGTTTCTCCTATAATGTGAAGCATGGTGTCCAGAATATTTGTCAGCTAATTTTTCTGTTCTTCAGAAGCCCTGCCAAAAAACAACTTTGAAAAGAGCACAGCCCTATTTTTAGTACCTAAGCTAAAATTAAAGTCTTTCTGGGGATAACCAACAGAAATCCTCCTTTGGAAGTTTTATTTAACATAGCCTTCACATCCTTTACTTCTGTTTCACTTAGTTTTGCATTTTGACAGCAAGAGAAGAGTCAGTATATTCAAGCATGGTATAATTTCTGTAACATTAAAAAAAAAAACTGCTTCACAAGAGTAAGAATACGGAAAGAGTCCAGAAGATAAAACTAATTCTGAATTTCTTTGTCCTTAAGAGATAGGCTTATTTTATGTTTAAACACCAAGGTTCAGTTATATTTTTATTTTGAAATTAATAAAAACTTGATATACAAAATGGAAAAAAATAAGTAGAAATGATTTTTTTTAAAAGATATGTTAAGAATTAGTTGATCACACATACAAATTGGAAGCATTAAAATATAGAGGCCTCCTTTCCCTGACTGACTTTTGATTGTTTAAGAAGCTCCTCAGTCTTCATCCCAGTTTGAGTCTAGACACTCTTATCTCCTCCAGGAAAGTAACCCCATTATAAAAAAACAAACAAACAAAAAACAAACAAACAAAACCTTTAAGCAGTACTCTGACTAGTAAGAGATTACATCAAAAAATTTGAAAATTTCTAAAGAACAAGAGCAATTATTGCCACTCTTCAGTGGTACTGTATATGGTCCCAGAATGGCAACGATGGTAATTGTTAGTGTGACCAAGGAAGCAGGTGTGGCAGATGCTTACTACATGACCGGCTAATGTCACCTTCATTACCATTGTCTCAGGTCTGGGATATACCACACATATTCTAAATAAAACCATACTAGAAGGGTAGTCACAAACTTTGCTAGAGCTAGTATTTTTTTTTTTTAATTTATTTCACCTGTAGCTCATTAACATCATGTAATTCACTGGAGAATGGCTGCTGCTAGAGGCAACTGAAGAAAACTTATGGAAGCTGAGTTCTTTCTTCTATAGCAATCAATACCATTTTCCTTTAGCTATAATCTCTGTTTTAATCAGCCTACACTGCTGTAAGAATTAATACATCAAATTACTGAGCAGCTAGTTTCAAACTGCTCTTATATGAAGTCCACAGGTCTAAAATGACTTTGAAATTACATTTTTTTT
>NW_011901139.1:892-3214 GCF_000151845.1 Pteropus vampyrus | reverse complement strand
TGTGTGTGTGTGTGTGTGTGTGTGTGTAGTTTTACAAACCAGGCTCTAGTAGATCACCATTCTTTTCCCACCTTAGCCTGCACTTGCAACCCCCATTAATGACATGTCAGGGAGAGACACCAAAGCTTCCATAGCCTGCGTGCACTGTGGAGGTGGAGGTATCGGGTGGGGTTCGGGACAGGCATTTTCCTGTTAGGGAGGGAATGGGAGCCAGATGTTGGCCACCACCTTCTCAAGGTGGCTGAGCTGGGGCTGGAGGACAGTACTGGGTAAGCACGGATCCAGATGCCGTGACCAGCAGCAGCTGGGGCAAGCTCGGCCAGTGCCCTGAAACATCAGTCATTCCTTGTATGGTGTTTTGTGTAGATTAGAAAATGAGCTGCTTGTGGGCACAGCTCACGTGACAGCGTGCCTGACTTAGCAGTGGAGTCAGGTTGGATTTCAGCCCCAGTTCCGATGACAGCATTCTGTACAGTGCACAAGCTGTGCAATCACATGTGGCAACCCTGATTGGGAGGGGTAATTGGCCAATAAGGCAGGGTGGAGAGAGCTTACAGCCTGAAAGCGGGCAAGGCAATGGTTAATAGCAGGCTGTCAGCCAAATAGCAACAGCAAAGAGGATCCTGGCATTTATTGGGTGTTCACTCCGTGCCCAGCCCTGCACTGAGAGCTGTTCTGAGTTCTCTCATGTTTTTTTTCATGCCCCCTGTGAGATGGGTGCCAGTGTTATCTTCATTTTAGGGATGAGAACACAGGCTCAGAGAGGTTTGATTATTTGCTCAAGGCTGCACAGCTCATAAAGGGCTGAATCAGGGCTCCGTCCTGGGTCATGCAGCTCCTGAGACTGGGCCTGAAGAACTGTGTCCCGCGTGGCAATTGTCAGGGGCCCAGGAGCCCAGTTCATGGCCAGAGCCTTGGGGATTCTGTCTAGTAGTTCTGGGGTGGGAGGTGATCAGTCACTTCAAACAACCAGATGCCCCCCGCCCCACACTGGGTGGTTCTGGTGTGTTCCCCCCACCATCCCGGTTAAGAACCATTATGTGGCAGGAGCATATGGGCATCCAGGGCCCCATCCTCTCTCAGCCACTGTCATTGCTAGGGGCTGTTTATAGACCTTTAGATCCCCAAGGCAGAAGCAGAGTCACCTGGAGGCGAAGTGGGGTCAGGAAGGTATCAGGAGTTTTGTGGTTTGAGCCACGCAAGGCCCCAGTCTCGTCGCTCCCCTCCCTTTGGCATCAGACACAGGGTAGGTTTGGCAGGAAGGAGGCAAGGTTGGGTGCGCCCCACACGGGCCCCCAGACACCCTGGTAACCCCGGCCAGCTGAGTGGCCTTAGACGGCTAGGGAACCAGACTTGCCTTGGGCTCCCCGAGAAAACAGGGTGATGTCACTGGCTTCCTCTACCCTGCCTGTGACCATCTGCCTGGGCCTAGGAAGCCCTGATAGGGTTGTAGGAGTTGGCAGCCGACACTAGGGGGTGGGGGTTAGGGAGGACTGGGGATGTTGTGGGGAGACCTGAAGGCTCCAGCTCACATTTGCTAAAGGAGCAAGGAGCATAAACTGGGGACAGATTCTGAGGCCACCACCCCTGACCCCTCCTTCAGACAAAGGAAATTTACTGCGCCCTTACCCAGGCCCTGGCCCACGGGGCTGTGGGCTTGAGCGGAAACCATCGTTCCCTTTGACAGATTCTCAGAGTCCCCGCAGTTGGGACAGAGCGGCTCTCGCCAGCCTAGAAGCTGCCAGATCAGCTGCTCTCTGGAACGAATGTCTCGCTGTGGCCGAATCAGAACTCGGTGCTGTTTCTCAATTGTCAGATAAGGTCATGTTCTGTATAACTGGACCTAAAAGAAATCAGGCAGGTTTTAAAGGAGATCAGGCAGCAGACCAAAAGACACTTAGGCTGTGACTCCTTTTGGCCTGTTTGTTTTGGAGGGAGAGGCAATTAGTAGACATTCTTGGCTGTTGGCCTAGCTATGGAGGCTCAGAGGCAGGGAGGGGGCGGCCGTGGGCGAAGGTAGGCACAGTGGGTAGCATCAGATTGAGCCATAGACCTGTGGAGAGATGGGACCCCAGACTCCCAGAGAGGAAACCGAGGCTCGAAGGGGTCAGCGGTGAGCTCAGAGTCACATAGTTCAAGGCAAAGCATCTACGTATGACTGAGTGGACACTGGGCATTTCTCCAGGCCTCCTCTGCCCCTCCTCCTGATGGCAGAACCTGCGTTTTCCTCCCTCATGCTCAGCAGTGTATGCACTGTCCCCATCGACCTTGCTCTCATGCATATCCAGCTTTTCGTTTTGACCGCCAGTCTGAGTGTCCTAT
>NW_011901139.1:0-327 GCF_000151845.1 Pteropus vampyrus | reverse complement strand
CTCACATTTGCTAAAGGAGCAAGGAGCATAAACTGGGGACAGATTCTGAGGCCACCACCCCTGACCCCTCCTTCAGACAAAGGAAATTTACTGCACCCTTACCCAGGCCCTGGCCCACGGGGCTATGGGCTTGAGCGGAAACCATCGTTCCCTTTGACAGATTCTCAGAGTCCCCACAGTTGGGACAGAGCGGCACTCGCCAGCCTAGAAGCTGCCAGATCAGCTGCTCTCCGGAACGAATGTCTCGCTGTGGCCGAATCAGAACTCGGTGCTGTTTCTCAATTGTCAGATAAGGTCATGTTCTGTATAACTGGACCTAAAAGAAAT
>NW_011901138.1:1055-1371 GCF_000151845.1 Pteropus vampyrus | reverse complement strand
TTTGCTTTTGCTAATCTTTCTGACTGCTACTTCGAATAACATGTCAGTACAATCTTTCATAAGGTCACTTATCTCAAGTAAAAAAAAATTTAAGCCCTTCTCTGGGCAGATTTCCCTTTGTACTCACTACTCAGTTGTCATCCTGGCCTTTGCTTTTCTGCCGTACTTGGAATTCCCTCTGCCTTTTTCCAAGATTGGCTTTCCTGTTTCCTGAAGATCAGGTCTTCTTTCTTAGTACATTCTCTTGTTTTGGTACAGTACATCCTCCAGGAGTTTCTCTTGGTTGGAGAGATGGTTTGACAGTAGCAGCCACAGC
>NW_011901138.1:0-1005 GCF_000151845.1 Pteropus vampyrus | reverse complement strand
TTTGCTTTTGCTAATCTTTCTGACTGCTACTTCGAATAACATGTCAGTACAATCTTTCATAAGGTCACTTATCTCAAGTAAAAAAAAATTTAAGCACTTCTCTGGGCAGGTTTCCCTTTGTACTCACTACTCAGTTGTCATCCTGGCCTTTGCTTTTCTGCTGTACTTGGAATTCCCTCTGCCTTTGTCCAAGATTGGCTTTCCTGTTTCCTGAAGATCATGTCTTCTTTCTTAGTACATTCTCTTGTTTTGGTACAGTACATCCTCCAGGAGTTTCTCTTGGTTGGAGAGATGGTTTGACAGTAGCAGCCACAGCGATGACAGCTCTCAACACTTTACCTCTTGAGTCCCGCTGCTCCAGGTTGGATGGCTGCCCTCTATCCCTGAAGCACATTTACTTTTCTGGGGGTTCTCTCCATTCCTCTACTGTGCTCGAGATCCTGTTTTCAATTTTGCACCTCTTCCTAGATCAGTTTTTACTCTCCTGTTTTCATGAAGGACATCCTCTAGTGGTATCCCAAGATAGGTGTGTGGGGAGGGAGAAATACATTTTTGAAATTTTGCTGGTCTTTACCCTCGAATTTTATTACTAGTTTAGCTGTGCATAGACTTCCAGCTTTAAATAATTTTTCTTCAAAGTTTTGAGGGCGTTGCCACCTTATTTCTTGCTTCCGGCATTGCTGTTATGAGGAAGAAGCCATTCTGACTCTTGGTCAATTCCATCCAGGCAGAACTTTCCTTTTCTTCCTTTGAACTCTTACAGTAATTATTGTCTATTTTTTGCAAAAAAAAAAAAGTACATATTACTTTGAAAGAGCTTTTCTATTGCTGTCAGCTCTGGTTGATAATTAATATATCTCTTTCTTACCTGCCTAGGTAGATGGGTGCTTCCTGGGAGGCCATTTAATAGTAGTTGAGAACATGGATTCTGCACAGAGTTCTGGCACCACTGCTAACCTTCAGTATGGTACTGAACCTCTTTGTTCCTGTTTTCTAATGTGTGAA
>NW_011901137.1:2984-3753 GCF_000151845.1 Pteropus vampyrus | reverse complement strand
CTCCTTGAGGGACAATTTGGATCAGATTTGAAACTCCTTGTTTTGATTTTGTGCCTTCTTGCAAAGTTCATATACAAAACCTATAATTAGGCATTTACCACTTTCAAAAGCATGTGTTTTTCACAACCATACCACTTGCCTCCTCAGAAAGGATGTTCTACATAAAAAGGCAAAAGGCCAAGAAGAAACAGTTTTAAAGTTTTAGATAATTTCTATCGTAATCAATGAATAGTGCTAGCAGAGGCTTTTAATTTTTTCTAAGAAGTCATTAAATTACTGCATTTAAAATTCACAAAAAGCACTGCGCTAAAGATTAATCTGAACAAAAACATTTGAATTTAAAAAGTACTGTACCCACATTTGCAAGAGTTATAGCATCTTAAATTGAAAAGGAATTATTCTATGAAAAGTAGAAGTATAAATACAATACTTTAAGCTGCGCCATCATATTTATTTTTGGAAAAAGAAGTAGAACATTTATGTATCACTGTAAATACAGAGGAAGAAAAAAATCAAAGTGATCTATAGACGCCCCAAATTCTTTCTTGAACACCTTTGGGGCTGTGACCTATTACTCTAATCAACCTCCATACACCGGATACCTCATTTTAACTCTTAAGGAAATATTTAATTGACTTCCTTGATGCAATACTTTTTTTAAAAGAAATATTCCACTTAAGTCTTTACGTCTTCACAACAAATAATTTTTTAAGAAGAAAGACCAGGAAATTTAGAGCTTTCAAAGCCACTTTTGACTCCTCTTAAATTA
>NW_011901137.1:0-1414 GCF_000151845.1 Pteropus vampyrus | reverse complement strand
TATCAGGTACTAAGAGAGACTAATATTAATATACTGGAATAAAAGTTATGTGAATGTGGTATCTCTCAAAATATCTTATTATACTATAGTTACCATTCTTCTTCTTGTGATGATGTGATATGATAAAATGCCTACATGATGAGATGAAGTGAGGTGAATGAGACATTAAGTAAAATAAGGGTTCCTTGAACACAAGCACCGCAATACCTCAATAGTTGATCTGATAACCTAGACACCTACTAAGTGACTAATGGGTTGAGAGAGCATACAGTATGGATATGCTGGACGAAAGGATGATTCATTTCCCAGGTAAGATAGGGTAGGATGGTACAAGATTTCATCATACTACTCAGAACAGCACATGATTTAAAACTTATGAATTGTTTATTTCTACAATTTTCCATTTAATATTTTTGGACCACATTTGACTATAAGTAATTGAAACTGTGTCAAGCGAAACGCAGGTAAGCGGGGACTACTATACCATATTTTACTTATTCACTGTTTTGGTTTTCATTTATATTATTTATAATTTTTTGCCCTTTCAAATAGTGCTGAAATGAAGGTCTTCCTTTACATAATTTTCCCTATGTCTTTTGCATCATTGCCCTAGGTTAGTTTCCCTTGTCTTAAATCTAAAAACACATACACATATTTCATTCCTCATTCACCTTAATCACTTTTATATTTAAAATCCTTAAGTTTAGACAATAGCTCACATTACCTAAGCCATACAATGTCTTTCATTTCAGCATAGTTTTGAACTCTCTTCAAAATTCATCATGTACATAAACTAAAAAACTGAACGACAGCTACCAAAAAGACTTTAAAACTTAAAATCTGGTTTTAGGAGGCTGGCATTTCTCCATCTTGTGATTTTAAAATATGTTTTTCCTTTTTGTAGTCTCTGGAAGTCAACCTTACCTACTTCTCCTTTGAGATGGTTTATAATTACCAGGCCACATTATATGTGACAAGATTACCTGGGACTGTCTCTGAATTAAACACTACTAACCTGAATCATGAGCAAATTCAAAATTTCAGCTCACATGCTTTCCTGTGGTCCTAGCACCTTTTGGGTCTTGAGGCTTTATTCCTGGGATCTCTATTCTGTTCCATTAAAGAAATCCCCCCAAACTCTGGCCTCTCTCAGAAATCCACTTGACATAAATGTAATAGAGTTGCATAAAAACTTTCAAGTTTTTTTGTGATGATAAAAATTTTAAGTGACAATACTCAGTGTTGGGATGACAGAGGATAATCTGAAAAAACTGTTACATAACCTCATGGCCCATTGATCTGAATATCACCAAGGGGTTGAGGCATTGCAATGATTTAGCTATCACTGAATGATAAGATAATTCATTAGAATAAATAATATCTTTGCCATCATTAAGAACAATCTCAGTGTGGA
>NW_011901136.1:1734-4112 GCF_000151845.1 Pteropus vampyrus | reverse complement strand
GTCGTCTGTGGCTGTCTCGCCATGTCTAAACAGTGCAGTTCCCAGCAGGAGAGGCCCGGTGGCCCCGACCTGTCTCTGTCTGAAAGCCGGCTCCGGGCTTTCCTAGGGAAGGCTTGGAGGGTGTACCCTGAATGGGGCGTGACACCCAGGCTTCCTCGTCTCTGCCTCCAAGGGCCCTAGGGAGTGTATAAATGCTGGCAGCGCCCAGGGGAGCCAGTGACATGATCCCCTTCAGCACAATTTATTTCTCACAGAGAAAATCTCCAATTAGAATAATCTCTTCCTGCAGCCTGTCAAATACACAGGAAAACGAGGCCTTTCCCCGAGAGCCCGGGGCACCCCCTGGTGGCCACTGAGGGCCACACACGGAGGCGAACGCTGATTCCCGCAGGGCGGGGGCTGTGTGTGAGATTCCCAGCCTTGAAGGCACTGGGAGAGGTCTCTTTATTAACTTTTAATCATTACTTACCGTTGTTAATGTATTAAGGACTAGTAACCGTGACACCTCCAGTAATAATAGTCTTTTGTAAGCAGACATCCCTCTAAAAGAGGCCTCACCTCAATGCTTGTGAGTTACAACTTCCATCTCTGATTTGAAACGACGAGAAATCTGGAGACAATTCAGAAGGGAACTCAAAGAAAACCGAGGGGCGTAGGCATTATTTTTGGTCCTATGCAGAGCAGCGTTTGTAAACTGGTGGCCTCTGGCTCTAAACAGCCCACAGATGAGTTCGTTCGCTTTATTGTGTGTGTGTGTGTGTGTGTGTGTGTGTGTGTGTGTGTGTGTGTGTGTGTGTGTGTTTTAATTTCAGTCAGTTGGCAACATTTGAAAGTGGAGACATATCAATAATACTCTGAATCTTTGATTTCTTCTGAAAAATCAGAAAATCAGAGGCCTGGGGGAGGGGTTTTCATTGCCAAAGGAGGTTAGTAGGTTGGGACTGAGCAGTATTTGCCCTTTTGAAAAGGGACTTTGGGTCTCCACTTTGCTACAGGCCACACCCCTTTTTACAGCCCTTGCCAGTTTGCATCTGTCACTTTACCCGCTTGGTTCCTGGGGGCATTTGAGCTCTTCACCCCCCAGCCTAGAGAATGAGATAGAGATAAGGTGGCAGAAAGTCCTATGGAAGTGACAGGCCCCCTGTTCCAACCATATAGTGAGGTATAGATATAGACATAGAAAGGCTTTGGCTGAACATGGAGCATCTTCCTGGAAAGGCTTTTTTTTTTTAATGATTTTTTTTTGGGGGGGGAATGGGCATTATTTTTAGAGAGAATAAATCCTGATGTATTATGGAGGAAGGTATGAAATTCATATGGATTATTAAGAGAAAGCATGAAATAATGAAATTTCACGCTTGGGCAGGACCACTTTGAGCTCTGGTGCCCCTTCTGTGATGATATGGGAGAGACATTTGAGAAGTGCTTCCTAAAGAATTAGTGGCCGAATTATTCCCTCTCGTGTTTGCAAGGAATAGACAAGGATGGCTCACTTCTGCTTTTGTTAACAAAACGGTGACTATGGAGCCTAGAGTATCTCCTAGGTGTCCTCGTTTTCTGGGGCAGCCCCGGAGGTTACTGGAATGGTTTCTCGAGGCTTGGTCACCCAGTGTTAGGACCGAGGCTTGTAGTAGTCATCAGTGCTAGCTAGTTTTCTCCTAGCTGTGTGGCCTTGGGCAAATCACTTAACCTCTCTGAATTTTCGTTTCTGCTTCTGTAAAATGGGTAGGATTGGCCCTACCCCACAGATAGGATTATTTTCCTGTCCAGAGCCAGCACTCCTAAGAATGGTGGTAAAATCTCATCCCAGCTGCATGGTGCGAAATCCAGGTGGATGACACTTTTCTGCCCCCAGGCGAGACAACAGGAAGCTGTGGCTTACTCACCGTCCAGCGTCTGCGAGCTGGAAAAGCTGAACCCAGTTCTTCTGTCTCTAGAACTAGTGCTGTCCCGGGCTTAACAGTGACAGTTTAACTAGGGACATCGTAGTTCCCCAACCTGTACTTTCCAGAACCTCTGAATCTGTTCCTTAGGGAGTTATTTTGCCCCCACTACTATCTCTCTTTTTTTTTAAAAATCGTGTGAAATATACATAAAATTTCCCATTTCGACTGTTTTTAAGTGTGCAGTCCCGTGGCATTAAGTACATTCACATTGTCGTGTGACCTTCACCACCGTCCACCTCCATAACTTCTTCATCTTCCCCGTTCCCTTCACCCCTCACCCCTCACCCCTGGCGACCACCGTTCTACTTCTTGCTGGTATGAATTCGACTCCTGTGGACCTCTTATAAGTGGAATCATACAGTATTTGTCTTTTGTGACCGGCTTATTTTACTCAGCATAACGTCTTCCAAGGTTCAACCATGTTGCAGCCTG
>NW_011901136.1:0-805 GCF_000151845.1 Pteropus vampyrus | reverse complement strand
GGAATTTAGGTGGCAATAGGAATGGAAAATGATGTGCTTTTCTCCCTTCTGCCTCCAGTTCCCCAATTCATGACAGCGTGTGGGGGTTTTAAAGTTGGCTTTCCCCTACACGGGCAATAAATATAAATGCCATTTACCAGACCACAAACTGTACTTGCAGACATAACACCTTCAAACAACCCAGCCAGGCCACACGGCTGCTCAGAACCTGAAGAGGAAGCCGTGGCTCTGCCTCACTGCCTGCTTGCCTCTTGGCCGAGGGATTGCTGTAGGGGAGGGATTAGGGTTGGCAGAAAGGGAGCTTTTAAAGAAACAAAATGGCCATTACCTACTGTCATCTCAATTCACGGAGGGGTCCACATGAGCCTCTCTGGGGGAAACCAATTCAGGACTGCAGACATGCCCTGTCTTCCCTGTCTGAGACCCTCAGTCTGCTTCTCCAGGGGGTTATGGGCATAACAACAACAACAACAAATCAAACCTCTCTCCCCTTTCCTCCAGAGGCCTGAAAACAGGAAGCTGGCTTCTGGGCTTGGGGGATACCCCTTATGACTCCTGTGGAGGACCAGTTACAAGCACTGGTCTGCACACGAGTTCGGCATGGGCGGGCGTCAAGGCTGGTGGGCGAACTGGGATCCCGAAGGCAAACTGGGGAGCAGTGGGTGGGAAGGAGAAGGAGGGACCTTCGCTTTTCGGTGGCACTTACGGGATGCCAGTCTTTTTTTAATTTAACACCTATAATAAAACAAATATAATTTGCATCCCACTTAAAGTGTACAATTATGTGTTTTTAGTATATTGAAAA
>NW_011901135.1:351-1732 GCF_000151845.1 Pteropus vampyrus | reverse complement strand
TGGGCACCACTGAACATAGAAAATACAGGTTTCCATTTCTGAATTCTGCCCCAGGATCAGAGAACGGATTATAGGCAGGATTCTGGTACCAGAAATTTGGGTAGAGGCTGCTGGGCCATGTCTTCTGTGTAATAAAAGGAGTTATTTTCCTCAGAATGTGTGTTCTCTGAAGAGTTCATTCTAGGCTATTCTAAATCGAAGTCTGAGGCTGGGACCATCTACACCAGCATACTGACCCGATTCTAGCCTGACCTCTGCAACCCAAAACATCTATGAACTGCATGAGTTCTTTACATATTTTGGATATCAATCCTTATCAGATATATGATTTGCAAATGTTTTCTCCCATTCAGTAGGTTGCCTGTTCATTGTGTTGGTGGGGTTTTTTTTTCCATGCAGAATGCCTTAATTTAATGTAGTCTTACTTATTTTTGTTGTTGTTGTTGCCTTTGTTTTTCATGTCAAATCTGGTCTGTAGAATTTTTGTTATAGCAACTTGAACTAAGGCACTTGGTCACTTCTTGCATATTTGTCTGCATGCCTTCTTGGTACTGTAATCATACTTTTTTTTAGTTCGTCCTTGTTGTACAAGGTCATGGGGTCACAGACATTCCAGAGGCTGAGCCGTTCTCTAAAACTAGAGATAACAAGAGCTAAGAATGGCATGTCTCAATCCTGCCCCCTCTTTGGATATGATGTTTATTTTTCCCTTGTAGATTTTATTCCTTCCTTATGGAATTTATCTGTGGGTCATTTTATAAGAGAACAACGATCATGCTGTCCTGGCCATGCTGACTCTGACAGCAGGTTTATGATTCCACCAAGACGTCCGGGGCAGCAACTACAAATGGGATCCCTCTGAACTAACTTCACACATTAATTACCAGACTGTCTCCCTTCCAGCAGTTACCAGAACCCATCTTAATTCACTTGTATTATTCTAAGCCAAATTTTAGAATTCGCAGGATTTGTCAATATCACAATGAGTAAACTCTGGTTGACATCTCGCCCCTTTGAGTTCACTATATGTAGCAGAGTCATGAGAGGAAACACATGGCAGAATCAAAAAGATAATTGAAGAGATTTAATAACTGGGCTATTTACAGAGGTGTACGCAGGTAACAGCAATTTAGAGATGGCAGAGATCCCTGGGACTAGAAACAGCAGGAAGCTGTTACCACCTCTAGACTGAAGGGACAGCAGAAAGAAGTTGTTTCTAAAACCCAGCAAAGCTGTAGCCTTCGAGAGGGGCTACTGCTGTCAGTAGAGGAATGCAGGCATTACTGTAGCTCAGCACTGAAGAGTAGGGGTATCGAGTTGTATATTCCATGAAGTAATCAGTTGAGTTATTTGTAAGAAACAAATGTGGTTTTATTATTTG
>NW_011901135.1:0-301 GCF_000151845.1 Pteropus vampyrus | reverse complement strand
TAGCTCAGCACTGAAGAGTAGGGGTATCGAGTTGTATATTCCATGAAGTAATCAGTTGAGTTATTTGTAAGAAACAAATGTGGTTTTATTATTTGAGGGGGGAAAGGGAATGTATTGGGAATAGTAAATAGCTTATAGAATTGTAGGCAGCTGAGGAAGTAAGGCTCAGGACAGGTGGAGACCAGGGCAGCACTGGGATACAGTCCACGAGTACTGATCATCACTCTACTTAAGAAACAACCATTGGGATAAAAAATAAAATACTCCCACAATGTTCACACTCTTTGACACTGCTCAAGAT
>NW_011901134.1:5275-5712 GCF_000151845.1 Pteropus vampyrus | reverse complement strand
CATGCATGGTCTTTTGGGTCGGCATGAAGGCCACTGCCGAAGTCCTTATGTCTCGCCTTTTCACGGCCTGTAATTTTGTATGTCGTGCACACAGCGACACCCCTGTGCTGACTTCCTGACTTCCATGCATCTATTAAAAATGAAAAACTTGGGCAACGGTGCGGCTGTTATGGGGCAGCCCTGGGCCCCGGGGCATGCTGAGGGGGGCGGAAGCCCCTTCCCCCCAGCGCCAGGCCCACGCGGTGAGGTGTTGGGGAGTCCCCACACCCATGACTCCCGAGAATCCCATTGTTTCTCTTCTGTTTTCTGTCTTGGGACCCTGGCCTTGAAGTGCCACGCTCCGAGGAAGTTCTGTTCCCCGTCCCATTGTTTCTCACCCCCTTTTCCACTTGCCTCTCACCCCGCTCCCCCGTTGCCCGCCTGTGCTGTGGGGACCA
>NW_011901134.1:0-2175 GCF_000151845.1 Pteropus vampyrus | reverse complement strand
TTCCTTTTTCATGGGGTTGCCTTTCGTCTGTGTTTCTCATCTGGGGATGTCCCTTGGGGTAGAACGTCCTTTGCTCTGTGCTGGCTTCCTGTGCACCGGGGGAGGGAACAGAATTTTCCTGAGGCCCGTTGGTTCCTGAGGTCGATCTTGCAAGGAGAAGTCTGCTGAGCCCCCCTCGCCCCGCGCACAGTGGGGGACTGCACCATCATTGCCTTCAGGGACCCCAGAAGAGTGGCAGAAACAGGCAGGAACACCATCACACTGTTACTGCGTGCGTTTGTCCATAAGCCATATGTGACACTGACTTTGTATTTTTAGTATTTATAGAAGTAGCATCACATTTTATATCCTTTTGTAATTTGTAACATGAAACATTATAGCTTTACAGTTTTTTTCATGTACAAGCGCGCATCTGTATGGGTCATTTTTAACTGCCGTGTAGTATTCCGGTGTATGAATAAACTAGTTTATTCATTCCCCTACTTGTGGAAGGTTCCGTAGCTTTTACCTTTTATCTCTCAAACAAGTATTGCAGTGAACGTGCGTTCCAGTTTTCTCTTGCTATGTAATAAAGCATCTCCAAACTTAGTAGCTGAACACAGTATGTTATTTTGCTTGTGAATCTGCAGTTTGGGCCGGGCTTGGTGGGGAGAGCCCATCTCTGCTTCACCTGGCATCAATGGGGTGGCTTGAAGGCTGGAGCCGGAGTCATCACATGACTGAGGGTGACGCTGGCCGTCAGCCAGCTCCCTGGCTGTGCTATTGCCTGGAGCGCTGCACGTGGCCTCTGCACGTGGCCTGGGCTCCCTCACAGCATGGAGGCTGCTTCTACAGGGGAGCAAGCCTGGCCAAAGCTGGTCGCCTTTGTGACTTACTCTCAGAAGTCAGGCAGCGTCCTGTTTGCTGCATTCTGTTCATTAGAAGCAAGTCACTAAGGCTGGCTGCCATTTAGGGCAAGGGGACTTAGGCCCGGCCTTTAACGGGACGAGTGTCACAGTGTTGGCAGAGCTGTTGCCACGCCACCACCCTCAGACGCACCTCCTCGCACACACCTTTGAGCGGTTCTTGGACCCCTCCAGGTGGGCCGATGGGCCTTGGCGTGTGCCCTTTGACCTGCCTTGACGTTGCCAGAGTGCCCTTCTTCATGCCTCTCCAGCACCCGCTGTTGCCCCTCTGGGGGTGCGGGACAGGACCTCGCTTTAACGTGCCTGCCCACTGGTGAGGCCGAGCCCTGCGCAGCCTGCTGGGTGGGCGTCGAGTCCCCCCGCCGAGCTGGTCGCACCGAAGAAGATGGAAACGTCAGGGTGCTGTTTTTTGGCTTATGATGTCAGCTTTCACGAGGGAAGTGGTGAGTAACCCACAGAGTTTATCGCCAACTATTATGAAGACCTCGGAGTCACTATCGGCATGAGTCACTTATGAAAAAATACGATTTCGGTAACTGCAGGCCGTATTTGTAATGGGATGGATTTCCGTTTAATCTCTCACTTCTCTATAATTGGCCCAATTTAAAAACGCCCCGAAGCTTGCTTGCTCCTTGTCTGGGAGCCCTGTCCTTGCTCTGTTATCGCAGTAGCAGTAAGAAACGGTGCCAACATGTGTCTCTCTCTGAGTTTTTGCTGTCTCCTCGGTCTTTTGATTACTGCTGGCGCCGAGCCCCCCACCGGGTCTCCTGCCGGAGCGGTGTATTCATGGAGCTTCCGGGGACCTCACTTGCAGTTGGAGGGGGTCAGTGGGTCTCGGGTTGGGAGGCTCACCTGGACCCATGGGCTGGGCTGGGGTCCCCCCTGGGCCACATGGCACCCCACTGCTCAAACTCACCTTGTTTACCGAGCCTGTGGATCGCAGAGCAGTCCAGGACCTTCAGACGCAGCACAGAGCCTGGCTCCCAGGAGCGTTTGGGAAATACGCACTGAACCAAGTAATTCAAAATGCTCTGTTATTACAAAGACCAGTCTGATTTACTAGCTTGTCTGAAAAACATCTAGAAGATAGCCGTGTCTGACCAGGAGTTTAAAATGAATTCCTAAACTTTCCTTGAAGAGTGAGCTTTTGGCTACTTTTTAATTTAATTCGGTTCCGTCTGAACACTCAGTCCTCGGCTTACTGGAGAACATTCTCTTGTCTGTCTCCCTCCTGACGGGGGCGTTCGGCTTATTATCTGTGTTTAGAACC
>NW_011901133.1:4998-6757 GCF_000151845.1 Pteropus vampyrus | reverse complement strand
TCAGATATGCAGAAAATAACTAAATCTTATGTATTTTCGTGGTTGGATCAACTCTGTCTGGTGGTATGTTTTCATCACGATGATCCATTAATTTTTCAAGGTAGCTATGAATAATTCCCTTGATGATATCCCATCTCCACTTTAGCTTATAATATTTCATAGTCTTCCCTGTGTCATATATATAAAGTTAGAGTAATCCATAATCCACGAGCTTTGTAGGCGATGCAGAACTTGCACCAGATATTTTGGGTGATAACACTGTTACAAAAGATGCTGACAATATATCCTATTCTTCACTCTTTTATTAATGGAATGCAAATTATTAGGTAACAAAGAGGTTAGAATATATCTTTTTATTAGACAGAGACCTCATTCATAAAATTCTTTGTATGAATCAGATTTTAAACCAAATATTACTCGCCCAGAAGATGGTAGGAAGCACGTGGTCTAAGAAACTCATGATTCTGCTTCTCTATTTATAGTCTAATTTATAAGGGGCTGAGGCCAGGGTGCAGTGGGTGCCTTTCAAGGGTAAATCACACTGTATGAAAACCTTACATCCTGTGTTTTATCCCTGTTATTATGACATGGAGGTTTCTTCTATCCTCTTAAAGTCTTCCCAAACATAACACATACATAATATAAAACATTAGATTTTATCAAAGTTTATATAATTAAATACTTTACATTTGCACATTGCTATAGATTGAATAAATGTGTTCCCCCGATTCATAAATTAAATCTTTTGTAATGTGGCGGTATTTGAAGGTGGAGCCGTAATGAATGGGATTAGTGTCCTCCTGAAAGAAACCCCTGAGAGCTCACTCGCTCCTTCTGCCATGTTAGCACACAGTAAAAAGATGACTGTCTATGAACTAGGAAGCAGGCCCTCGTGGGATGCTGAATCTGCCAGCACCTTGATCTTGGTTGTCCCAGAAGTTTTAGAAATTAATGTTTGTTGTCTACCACCTAGTCTATGAATTGTGTTATCATAGCCCAAATGGACTAAGACAAACATTTAATTAATTTTCAACTTTGTATAGTTATTTCAGGAGATAAGACAAATATTTTGTTTAATTGTTTATGTATATTGGTCTATAAGTTCCCTGAAGTCAGGGAAAGTTAATTAATTGTCTTTTGTTCTCTCTGTTTCTTGAACAATGTCCTGGAAATAGAATTCACTCCTTAAACTTTGACAATTACTCGTATTATTGAATTCTTGATCTATTGGATTTAGGTGACCTCTTTCTCCATTAAATATATACAGGCTACAAATATTTATCTTCTTTTATATTTGCTCACATCTTTAGCTTATGTTATTTATGCTATAAGTGTGGGTGTTTTTATATAAATATGTTACATTTTAATATTCTTTTGGATTTTCGTTTTATCTCATCACTCTTAGATATTGCTCATATGAATGGTGACTTAGCAGTGATGGATAGAACACCAAGCTCTTCTCAATCTTTCTCTTTTTGCATGTAGATATAGTGCTATATAGACAAGTCTTTCCAGTGAGGTTGCCATTTAATTCTTATAAATTTTTACATATTTTATCACCTTGATTTTTAAAAATTATTTTCAAAATTTTTTTTACCCATCTAGAATTTATAATGTTGATTATGAAAAATTATCGAAGCTTATTTCCCTCAGAGATAAAATAATCTGCCAACATTATTATCAATTTCAGTAACAATTAGAAAAATTTCTATTTGATATGTCTGTCAAGTTTTATATATCTAGAAGGTACAATTTTGGG
>NW_011901133.1:0-2588 GCF_000151845.1 Pteropus vampyrus | reverse complement strand
TGTAATTATGTGAGGTGATAGATGTGTTAATCAACTTATTGTAATCGTTTTGCAATAAATATACATGCATATCAGATTATCATGCTGTATATATAACATTGTAAACTTACACAATGTTATATGTGTATTGTATCTCAATAAAACAGGTAAAAACTTAATTAGATTTTATGAATTATAAAAAAATTCTATTAATTATAAACATGTTGATTCTTATATATACCCTATGTACTATTTTTTTTTGGTGGCAAGATAACCAAAATAAATACTTGTATTCAAAAAGAGAGGCTAAATTGCTTCCTGTAGTCTAATTCTCAACAATTTTGTAGGCTTTTTTGTCTTTATTTTTTATATTTTTTATTTTTTTTTGTAGTTTATTCCATTATACAAAGGCCACATCCACAAATATCATTGAGACTAGCCCTTCTCAGATTCTGGCTGAAAGTCTGTGTGCAGTGGGATAATACCCTTAAGCTTCTTATAAAGATTATTTGTCTATTTAAGAGAGTTTATGAAACACATTATCTTTCTGAAGTCTCAACAAAGGTTCTTATATCTACAGCTTTGAGATGATATTTGTTTTTATGACATCTCTTTGGGAGTCTTTTTACTCTTTGGAGAAATTTGGGTCAAATTTTCACTTTTTCCAGATGACATGATTCTTTAGAAAGAAAACCCTAAGAATTGACCATAAAAACTATTAGAAACAATAAACAAATACAGTAAAATTGCAGAATACAAAATTAATGTATGAAACTTTGTTGTGTTCCTATATCCTGATTATGAAATGTCAGGAATCTCCCATCTGTCCCCAAAATTTCTTTTGAATTGCAACCAAAATAATAAAATACCTAGGAATGAACTTAACAAAACTCATGAAGGACCTATACACTGAAAAGTACAAGATATTATTAAAAAAAAATTTGTAAGAGGACAAAGAAATGGAAAAATATTCAGTGTTCATGGATTGGAAGGATGTGCGTAGTTAAAGTAGCCATTTTATCCAAAGCAATATACAGATTTAAAGCAATCCTCGGCAAAATCTCAATTGCACTTTTGAAATAATAGAACAAAAAATTATCAGATTTGTCTGAACTGTTCATTCATATTATTTTTATATATTTAGCCTCTTCACAGTTAATATTAGAACTCTGAAGCATCATTCTTCTTGAACACTGAATAGCCATAGAAACCCTGAAAAAAAGAACAAGGCTGGAGGTATCACTCTGCCTGACTTCAAATCACACTGCAGAGTGACAGTAATCAAAACAGCATGGTATTGCTAGGAAAACAGACACACAGACCAATGGAACAGAATTCAGAGCCCAGAAATAAACCCATATATATATATATGTGGCCAAATAATTTTCTACAAAGGAGACAAAAAATACAATGGAGAAAAGAAAGCCTCTTCTAATGCTGCTGGAAAAAAGAAAAGACACAATGAAAAAAATGAAACTATGCTGCTATCAGTCACCATACATCAAAATTAACGCAAAATGAATCAAAGACCTAAATACAGGAGTAAAACAATAACATAGGTGCTAAACTCACGGACCTTGCATTTAGAGAGGATTTTATGAAATTGACCTCAAAGGCAAGAGAAATAAAAGCAAAAATAAATAAACGGGACTATATCAAACTAAAAAGCTTCTACACAGCAAAAGAAACCATCAACCAAAGAGGCAAGCAATTGAACAGGAGAGGATATTTGCAAACAATGCCTCTCAAAGGGGCTAATATCCAAAACATATAAAAAACTCATACACTGAATGACAAAAACAATCAATTAGTAAATGGAGAGAGGATCTGAACAGACACTTCTTCCAAAAGAAGGCATATAGTCAACAGACATATGAAAAGATGCTCAACTTCATCAGCTAAGAGGGAAATGCAAATGAAAACCACAATGAGATACCATCTTACACCTGTTAGAATGGATGTCATCAACAGGACAAGTAATAGCAAATGTTGAAGAGGTTTTAGGGTAAGAGGAACCCTCACACACTGCTGGTGGGAATAAAAATTGGTACAGCCACTATGGAAAGAGTATGGTGGTTCCTCAAAAAATTTAAAATGGAGGTATCATATTATCCAGCAATCCCTCTTTTGGATATGTATACCCTGCATTTGAAAAGATCTATAAAGATATATGTACCCCAAGGTTCATTGCAGCATTATTCAAGGTGGCCAAGATATGGAAACAACTGGTTTCCTTTGATAGATGATGGTAAAGAAGATGTGGTCCATTTATACCCTAGATATGACTGGGCCATAAGAGAAGATGAAATACTGCCATTTGCAATAACATGGATGGATCTCGAGATTATCATTGTTTGTGAAGTAAGTCTGACAGAAAAAGTTGAGAGCCACATAATTTCATTCATATGTGGGATATAAAACTAAAAGCAAAAAATCAGCAAGACAAACAAAAACTCTGAGCTGTTTTGATTTTCTCTATTTTATGTCTCTATCTAATTGATTTTTAAAAATCTTATCTTTATTATGTCCTCCCATAAAAGTTTTCTATATCAATGATTTCTGTTTCATTAGGGAGTTTAGTTATACTACTCCATCTTTTCAGGAATGAT
>NW_011901132.1:6202-6909 GCF_000151845.1 Pteropus vampyrus | reverse complement strand
AGAGCTAGGAAACAGGAAATAAAGCAAGTTTCTTTTCAAGAAAAGTCTAGCAATGTAGTATAGATTTCACTTTCCAGGACGTGGCAGCTTCCCGTCCTTCTCTGTGGGAGATCTAGGAGCACTTGTCTTTCTTCCTTCTAGTTCTCTGCATTTCCTAAAAAGGCCATAGAAAAGAGTTTATAATTGTCATCTTGTGACTGTGTAGCAAATGTAAGGTTTGTTTTAAATGTATTGATATACTTAAATAACATTACTTTTCAGCCATTAGACCTAAAGAGAATGAATAAATTAACCTCCCACTTTAACATAGAAAATCTATATATCCTCTTTAGTAAAATGTTGTTATGACTTGTCTTTTGTTGATTTTGTAAGAGAAGGAGAGTTAAAGGTGCTGATTAGAATTTGTGAGTCAAGAGGGTACAAAAAAGGCTTGGGAATTGCGAGTTTGTCTTGGAAAGATCTAAACCCTTATAATAAATTCTTAATTGCTTAGCTTCTTGTCTGTATTTGCTTTTTCTCAAAAATAAATGTTATTTATTACAGAGATGGACAGCTGGGTTTGTAGAATATGTGTGAAATGTTGCTTGGGTTGGAAATATTTCAGACTAAATAATATTGTCACAATATCTGTTGAATTGGTAGTAGTCTGAAATGGAGCAAGAATTATGAATGGCTTTGTCTTCATAATTTCTGAAAAAAATTGATAG
>NW_011901132.1:0-2162 GCF_000151845.1 Pteropus vampyrus | reverse complement strand
CCAAGAGGCAATATGGTGCAGTGATTAAGAGTATTCAGTCTCTGGAGCCAAATTCCTGGGCATAAATTCTGGTTGACACTGATTATCTGTGTGACTATGAGCTAGGTAAACTCTCTGAATCTATTTCTCATTTGAAAAATAGAAGTAATAATGGTATGTTCTTCACAGTGTTATGAGAAAATAAGTTACAAATAAGACGACTTTATCACAATGCTTGGCATATAGTAAGGATTTAATTAGTAGTAGTAATAATAATAATAATAAATAATAATAATTGTTATTATTACTATCGTTGAGGACGTTGGTGTCCTAGAGGAGGACTCAACAAATTATTGCCAATCAAATCTGGTGGCTGCTTGTTTTTGTAAATACATTTTTATTGGAACATAGCCATGCCCATCTGCTTGGGTATCATTTACAGCTGCTTTTACATTACAACGGCAGACTGTATGGCCCACAAAGCTGGAAATATTTCCTATTTAGCTCTTTTCAGAATCCATTTGCAGACCTCTGTTCTAGAGGGCTTAAGTGCTACTTGCCCCATGGTTGTAACCTACCATGGGTTCCTTTAATAATTTTCTGATGACATTGTAGCTCTCTTTAGATATTCTTGGTCCTTATTACACTTTCTATAAATGCACTCACCCTTTATTCCCAACTAGCTGCCAGCATTTCTACTCTCTTTTCTGGTCTGCCTTAATGAGAGTTTCTTACGGAAGCCTCTTACCCTACTAACTCCTCCAATTCTTGGTTAAAATAAAAGACTTACTTTATGACTCTGCTGTGGTTATTTATAACTGTGATGTTGCACTCTTAGGCTTTGTCAACTAGCGATTGGTCCCATGTGCCACCCACCTACCACCCAGTCGACTAACCGATGAACCGGTTCCCTGGTGGGATTCACCAGAACCATGCTGTGTCACTTTTGTCCTAATGCAAATCTGTACCCTGAAGGAGAGAAATAAAGAACAACATCTAGTTACTGGGGATTTACTGCGTCAGGCATTATTCAAAGCACAGTAAATGGATTATTTCATTTAATCCTCACTCAGATTACCCCCATTTTGTAGATTAGGAATCTGAAGCTCAGAAATAAAGCACCTTTTCTAGGCGCTCCCTGCTAATAAGAGACCTGAGCCAAGACAGTGATTAGGGGGCTCTTGCTGTTACTCTCCCTCTGAGAGCTGATGGCTGTGTTCTAGGCACAAGCCCCTAGACCAGGATCTAAGGAACAGAATGGAATAAGAGCTTAATAACATAAACTAGGTGTCTGGTCCCAAAAGGGTTAAATCCCTCTGTACACAGCAGTTCAAGTATCCAAAAAATCCACCCAGACTGCAGATTAAGGCAGCAATGCCAAGAAGGCCTTTAAAATGGAGGCAAAATTTAAAATTTAGCCTTGGCCAGAGATAATTTTACATGCTTTCAGGAAAAATCTCCAAGATAAAACTAATTTATAACCCAGAGCTTGGAGAATGTACATGAATTGTCTGGATTGGGCTACATACGTGCACATACACACGCACAAGCATACACACAACAAGCAGTACAGGTTCTCATATCTTCTTTGAACTGTGAAGAAGACAGTTTTTTTTTTTTTTTTCATTTCTGCTGTAGAACCACATATATTGCTCTGTGCAGAGAAACTCATTTGAACTAGTCAAATAGAGGAAAATGAATCTTCCCGCTTCTGCTTCCCTGTTGTGCCTATTGATGGTAATTTGTACAGAGGTTTATCCCACATGCTGCTTAGATGTGCCACTAGCACTTGCTTGCAGTTTACCTTTCCAGGACCAGGAAACCCTGGTAACAGATTTCTTCAGACCTGAAGATGAGGGTGATTAATTTTCTGAACTTATGCTATATTTCATCCTGTCACTCTGATAAACCTTTAAAAGCTTTTGCTGAGATGATGGCTCTCTAGAGCCTAGTCATGTGAACGTTTGTTGGTTCAAGTGCAACTAATCAATGATGCTGAAATCTGTTTATCCAGCAGTTCACTAGGCACAATGGGAAGATAAAGTATATAATGTGGTCCTTTCTTTAAAGCTCTCATGACATCATTGGAGATGAAGTAGCCCCTATAATATGAACAGAGAACTGTTGGGTGCAAATCAGAATGATACTGAATATAAAAGCAGAATGAGTTTAGAGAAAGAAAT
>NW_011901131.1:2626-3313 GCF_000151845.1 Pteropus vampyrus | reverse complement strand
CCTTGCCTGCCTGTGAGTGGCAGCGCTCTAGGTCTGGGGACAGAGGTCTGACTCGTGTCACCCTCAAGGAGGCCCCAGTCTTCCAGCCGGAATCCAGGGTGAAGGGAGGGGCGATGACCCCCCCTGGAGGAAGCAGCTCCCTGAAGTGCCGGATATTTACACTGCGCGTCTCTCCTTCAACCTTCCGCAGAGGGCCCGTGGTGACTGTGACCTGGGGAATGGGACATATGTGTACTTTTCAGAGGTTCGAGGACACTGGCTCTGAACTGACACTAATTCCTGGGGACCCGAAATGCCACTGTGGTTCACCCATCAGAACGGGGCTTATGAAGGCCGGTTGATCGATACTTTGTTTAGATCAGTCTCACGTTGGGCCCAGCGGGTCCCCAAACCCACCCAGTTCCAGAACGTGTAATCGGAGTGGACCTACGATGTGACTGCAAAATCTACACATCAGCGCTGGCCAGTGGAGTGAGGGCTATTAAGGTAGGAAAGACCGAGGAGGTGGGGCGGTGGCTAGAACTCCCTCTGCCCATGAAAAGCGCAAACCAAATAGTGATGCGATGTGTTTCTGGAGGAATCCGTGCCATCAAACTCGACAGACATTGGGTGGCCATCCCGCACACCCCCATTCGACGTACGTGTTTATGCCAAAGGCAGATGAGTCCTGGAGGATGACAGTGGACT
>NW_011901131.1:0-1098 GCF_000151845.1 Pteropus vampyrus | reverse complement strand
ATGTTCTCCCCATCTGGCCTGGAAAAAAAAATGAAATAAAATACAAAGAGGGTTAATACTCAGTAGAATGTACAGAAGTCAGTTTCTTCTAATCACATATCAAAGAGAGTAGCTGAAATCCAGACTGCACAATTCATCCGCCCAAGTCAAGAGATAAAGGAAGTTGAAAGAGGTTACGGTAAAATTGAACCCGGTCGAAACACACAAAGCATGATCCACCAGGGGCAGAATGCGTCTCCTCTGTGATTGAGAAGCAGAAATCCACCTGCCCAGGGACCATAAAGAAACCGCCTGCCCGCCCCCTCACCCCCCGCCCTTGGCATAGGGGGCACGCAGAAGCGTTTAACATGATCCCAGTAAAAACGCCAAGTCCGATTCCTCTGGCATCAGTGCTTGGGTCGTCCAGGCCTCAAGCCTGCTGTTAGGTTTCCATGGCCTTTTCTGTTGATAAGAGCCACTGTGGAAATTTTCTATATCGCCGATGCTGAGCATCTTCAGTGTCAACCCAAAGATTTCATCATTTGAAACAGTAAGGAGCACCGGCATGATGCAGGAGGCCGGCTTCCAACGCCAGCAGGCGCCCCTGACCGCAGATGTGCACGCCGGTCCCCCGAGCTGCTCTGCCATCCATGGTGAAGTGCGAGAGCATCGAGAGGTGATGACCATGTGTCAAGAGACATGTCGTGAGCCGTCGCAGAAATGGCAGCCTCTCGTCTGTGGAGTCTCTATCTTCAGCGTGATAACAGGGAGAAAACTGTCACTAAACATAGCTTTAGGACAAGGCCAGTTACAGTCGAGTTGTGCATAAATTCATGTGGAATTGATTTGGCAGAGAAAGCACTGGATGCACGTTTGGCGTTGTCACACACGTGGCCCTAGGTGGTGTTTAACAGATGCACACCCAGGTGAATCTGACTTCTGACCAGGGAAAACAGAGCCTAGGGTGGTGTGGCGGGCAGAGTAATGGCCCCCAGCAATGTCTACACCCCAATCCTCAGAACCTGTGACTGTGTTACTTTACTATACAAAAAGTGTGTAGATATGAGTAAGTTAAAGGTTTGAGATTGGGAGATTGCCCTGGATTCTTCAGGACGGTCC
>NW_011901130.1:3602-4776 GCF_000151845.1 Pteropus vampyrus | reverse complement strand
ATATTCTTACAATAAAAAAAGAACATTATATATATATACATATATATATATATAATGTTCAATGGAAGAATTCAGATATTTAGGTAAACAAAAGAGGGAGAGAGATTTTTAGCTTCATATGAGTATATTAGTCAGGGTTCTTGGCTGTAAACAACACACTATAGCTCTGGTAATGTAAGTGAAAAATATAGTGTATTGAAAAGGAGACCTCATAGCATCTATGAGAAGATCAGAAAACCAAGCTCAGGTAGGAAAACGAAGAGGAAAGGCCTGGACAAAATTCCTATCCCAGGTATAGGTCTTAGAACACTGCCAAAGGCAGCATTGCCATTGGACTTTCTGACAAGGACCACACTGGAAACATGCAACAGCAGCCACAAATAATCTCCAACTTTGAATTGTGCTGCAGTCCTTCAAAAGTCCCTGGCCAGTGGAGGCATCTGACTGGCTCTGCTTTACGCCATGTGTTCATGCCCTAGAGTCCAGGATCTAAAAAGGGAGGAACCTCCGCATTCAGCTCAATAGCAGGAGACAGAGCTTTACCTCTCATCTACCTTGAAATTACTTTCATATAGTAAGGATATATAGATACTGTTCAAAATGGCCAAAGTCCACTCTAATAAAATTTATCTAAAATGAGTGGATTGTCTTTGGAGGTTATAGTAGGCTGAATGACGGTCCCCAAAAAGACGTGCCCATGCCCTAATCCCCAGAACCTGTACATGTTACCTTATGTGGAAAAAGGTCTTTGAAGATGTCATTAAGTTAAAGATCTCGAGACGAGGAGCTAATTCTGGATTCTCTGGTTGATTCCTGAATCTAATGACAAGTGTCCTTTTAAGAAACGCAGAGAGAGAGTTCCGGTCAAAATGGCGAAATAGATTAACCCTGTGCTCTCCTCCTCCCATAACCACATTAAAATTACAACTAAATTATAGAACAATCAACCCGGAGAACCATCTCAATACTAGCTGAGCATAACTCCTATAACTAAGGATTTAAAGAAGAGGCCACATCGAGGCTGGAAACAAATAAATAAATAAATCACACTTTCATACAAACGAACAAAACAAAACAAAACAAAAACAAAAAAAAGAAATACACAGAGAAGATGACGTGAAGACAGAGGCAGAGACTGAGGCGATATGACCACAAGCCAAGGAGACCAGCCACA
>NW_011901130.1:0-522 GCF_000151845.1 Pteropus vampyrus | reverse complement strand
CTTTTCCCAGTAATGGCATAAAATGCAGCTGCCGCCTTCCAGCCCAGCCCCGCCTACCCTCCCACTCTACAGTTGTCTTTTATTTCCAGTGCTTGACTGAGCCAGTCCTAAATGCCTTTTATCCCAGACTGAATGTAATCTGACTGCTTGGCTTTCAGTCCACTCTCTTCCTCCTTCCCCTCTTACAGGGATGTGCTCTCCCCAGCACATTTCTCTGCAGTTATACACCCCTTGCTTACTATGGAGAGATGAAGGCTGAGCATCCTATAATCCCCGGTCATATTTACCACTCCCATTGCTGGGTTCTGAAATGTTTGAGTGAGGTTTCTGTTTGGTTTAGTTTTCTTTTTGTAGCCAGAAACTTTGTGAGGCAGTATTTTTTATTTATTTTATTTTATTACTTTTTTATTACTTGGGAAAGTGTTTGAAAAAAAAATGAAGCAAGAGGTACAGCTGGTATACTTAGAAAGCTTTAGGCCTGTTCTCTGCCAAAAAGAAAAAAAAGCTCAAGATGCTTCCTTT
>NW_011901129.1:4983-5906 GCF_000151845.1 Pteropus vampyrus | reverse complement strand
CAGACCTTGACATCCACTCTCAGCACCGCTCTGATGCCAACCCTGGCCTGCCGTGACTTGGTTTCCCCATCTATGACGTAAAAACAAGAAGACAAAAATGTTCTCCCATTTCTCGTGAGGCTTAGTGTAAGCGGTGAAGCGCGGGCGAGGAGGGAAGGGTCTTCACTCACACGCCATGAAACCGATGGCCACGGGCTGGCTCCGAGGACACTCGATCCGCACCTACGTCTCGCCGGCTCTCCACTCGTGCTTCCTCTTCAAAACAAGAAGCCTGGCATTCTGCACGGGCCGCCCATTGCTGCCTCTGGTATTGCATCCGAGTGCCTCTAGAAACGGCTCCGCGCCGCTAAAAATAAAACCCGCACAGGACCTGGGAGAGCCATCAGCAAACCATTGGAACCAAACGCAGGGTTTTTTTAAGGGCACCTATAAAACCACCTATAAATAGACAGGCTTTCCCATTTGGACTGCTGCACTTTGATGAAGAGATGCTCCACCAGGTAGGAATGGGGGGCGGGAGCTGCCCGGCAGCGCTTGCTACCCCAATGGCACAGATCAGCAGGGGGCCCGCCCAGCCTCAGGGGAGGCTGGCTGCAGCCCAAAGAATCCGGGTCGGGGGTGTCACTGCACCCCAAGGATCGTTAGTGGGTTTTCATTCCAGGTCACAGAGTCCAAAGCCACCTTTGAAGACTTCACTGGGTGTTTGAAGTTCTAAAGCATGTGTGTGTTTCTAGAAACCTCACAAAGACGTCAATGACTCATGTGTAAGGGGACTGTGGCCACGAAGTGCTCCTCTGTGAGCTGCGGGAGGGTACATTGCTGGTGGCCACTAGAGGTGCCACAGCTCCAGAGTCTGCTCGCAGATGGGGAGGTTTGAGAGGGGCCGAGCTGGGCACTGAGTGAAGGGTGTTTCCTCTCCGTGC
>NW_011901129.1:0-1573 GCF_000151845.1 Pteropus vampyrus | reverse complement strand
GGGTGACCTGGTTAAAGCTCCTCTTGGAAAGCAGCTGCAAGAGGGAGCTGAGTTCACAAGCCCAGCGTGCAAGCAGGAGCACAGGGGACAGCGTCCCGAAATCCTCAGCAGCGCATGATGGGAACGGGAAGAACTTGGCTTATATATCGCCGCTCGGGTGGAGGTGAACCAACCTGCATCCACTGTTCGTCAACAAGCAACAAAACTGCCCTCTGCGGAGCCCTGAAGAGTCGGGCCGTTTGTTACAGCAGCGAGCGTGAATGCCCCTGAGACAATTTTCTGTGTACTAGTCACAAGCAATTAGAAAGCGTAACAAGAAAAGAAGGCCCGGCCACAATAACAACAGAGGGAAAAAAACTTAGGCATGCATCTAACAAGAAACGAGCGTGAACGGCGTGGCCACCTGCAAACATCGCAGCCCATGTAGAGGAAACGCAACCAGCCGGTCTGCAGGCTCCACCCCAACGGCCGAGCTGTCGTGGGGGCGTGGCGGCCCCTAGAGGCTAATAAGGAGAACTGTCTAATTCAAACTCATATGTCTAGGCTCTTGGAATCACGATTCATGGTTAGAACCAAGAACTCGCAGAGATTTCCAGAGATTTCCACCTAAGGCAATCATTTTCTCACATTTTGGGGGAAAATGCCTTCCTTTCCCTCTGTTAGTATTTTTGTCTAAGGAGAATCATTTCTCCTTTTATTTCTACTTATGAGTGAGAATATAGAAGTTATTCTAATGATGCTTAAAACCTGAATCAAAACTCTTGGCATGAACTCAAATATCATCTGTCACTGCTATCCCTTGACTACCCTAAAAGGTCCCTCCAAGAACTTCACAAGTCCCATTTTCTAAGCACCAGGATGCCAGTTTTTCAAAAAAAAAACTCTTAAATTGTCGATTACCTGTTTGGTTTAGGCGTCAGCCCCTTATAGGTTATTGCAGATGTGCTAGTGCCTAGCATTTGAGTGCTTGGTGTATTGGTCAGAACAGGGAGGCTTATGCTGCGGTAATGAACTAACCTGGACATCTCGGAGGTTCTTTTCAAGGGTTTGTCTGTCTCCCTCACGAAGTCTCCTGAGATTTTATCAGTTCCTGGGGACAGTTTCTTCCAAACTGTGGCAAGCCCTCAGGAGAGCCACTTCTCACGGCTGCCCCATCTGGGCTGCATGGCTTCCAGCCCCCCACCTCGGTGGAAGAGGGACATTCAAGGTCACGCACCCTCTCCTAAGTGATTCAGAATCCAGGAGTGCTGCTTGTGGTCTTGGCCCACCTTCCAGAACTCGCCACATGGCCCTACCTGACTCCAAGGGGCTGGGAGGTGTGGGTGTCAGCGGGATATTCACTGAGCACTAAATGTCTCGCCATACGATTTATTTCAAAGTATTTTAAGTTTGAGATAGTTGAGGGAGGAGTAGGTCTAACCCAGAATTTCAATCCTACTTATACCACTATCCATAAGACAATGCAACCTTAATCAGTTATAAACTGCTGGATCACTTCAATAAATACGAGAGAAGGAAGGAGGGAAGGAGGGAGGGAGCGAGGGGGCAAGGAGAGAGAGAGAGAGAGAGAGAG
>NW_011901128.1:0-5631 GCF_000151845.1 Pteropus vampyrus | reverse complement strand
CTAAAAATACAGTCATTAAAAGAAGAAATTAGAGAGATTATCAAAAGGATGAAAGATGAAAAATATGACAAGCTGGTGGACAATATAGGAAAAGTAAAGAGGATAAAGAAGAAATGAATTAGAGCTGAGGTTAGATATAGGGAGGTCAAAAGAGATTATTATTTGGGTAATAGAGTGTAAAGACCTATAATCTAGAGCCCATACACTTGAATTCCAAGTCTATCACTCACTATCCATGTGCCTTTGGAAATGTTACTTAACATCTCTAAGTCAGTTTCCTCATAGGAATAATGATATCTATATCACAGAGTTGTGAGGGGCAAATAAGGAAACACATCAATTTCCTGTCACATAGCAGGTCTTTTAAAATTATTTTGTTCTTCCCTTATATCCCGATTGAACTTCAATGTAATTCATCCCCTTTTAATAACAAGAAATCCCTTAATACCATTATTTAGAAATGTGTATAACTTCATAGAGACTTTGTTGCAGTGGATCAACAATTATACTATGTTTTTGTTAATTACTATATTCTCCAAAAATCCAAGAAGAGTTCTAAAAACTGGCCTAGCTTTATGGCAATTCAGGAAGATATTTCCAGGCAAACTGCGTGATGTGGTCGGATCACCTTAAGAGGAGTCCCTGTGCCAAGTCCTGTTTACCAAATGGCTGTCTTGGGTCCACTGAAATTGTGAACTGTTAGCAGGCACATTTGCAATTTTGATTGTCTGGAACAGGGTATAGGGGGAGGCAGGCTTTAAGGTAATCAAAGTATAAACTCTATAGGGCTTTATGGATTAAGGTCACAGCTCCTCAGTGAATACATAATGACCTAAAGATGATTCCCATTTGCTCATCCAAAAGGAGAAATGGAACAACAGAAGGGAGGTGGCTTTTATTTCCATTGTGCTACACTAAGTGACTCCAGGACTCACTGCAATGTCCTGTCGGCCTCGCTTTTAGTACACCATGCATACAGCATGTAGGAAAACCGAACAGGTTTCTAAAAATTAGAATGAACTTTATTAAGCAGTTGAAAATGAAATGTTGAGTCACAGTGTCTGAATATGAGATATAGCTCCAGGCTTGGTCTTTCATACTGCTAAAAACACTTCATTAAATACTGGACACATGGTTAAACCAGAACAGGGAAAACTGTTCATACAATATCGGCGTGATATATATATATAAAAAAAAAGTTGGGTGTTGAGCATGAAGAAGTGGAGATGAAACCACATATAAAGATGAAATCTCACAAATTAGGGATAAAACAGGCAAGAATTTCTAAGTGAATCAGTTTTTTCATTTCCCCCAAAGACACCAATGCTCAATTTAAAATAATGGCCATTGAATTAGTTTAGACACACCACATAGAACATGTTGTCCTATCACTCCCTTAATTGTTCTATGTCACTGAGTAAAGTTATATCTAAATGTCCTTTGGCTAAACAAAAGGGAGAATTTTTATAACAAATGTTTTGGGGCCATAGCGGAACTGATTATGTCAGTCTTACCAATGATCATACCTTCTGTAGTGTAAGTGATAAATTGAATCGTGGCAAGAAAAAAAATGCTTCCCTGAGTTTTAGGTACTTGGATTTGAAAAATGGCATTTCGATCATATTCTTGATTTCTATGAAGATTTTAATAAAACTACAGAAAATACAAAAGACTTGATCTCTTGTTCAAATAGAAGTAAACTTTGCTCATCTGTACTATACAAATGTAAGTTTCAGAAAATTCCCATCTATAAAATTGTTATCAAAGAAAATGAAAAGATCTTACCTGCTATATGTTCTCTACACTGTGTACGCAACACTATCAAAAAAAAAGCGAGAGAAGTGTGGTTTGCTTACCTATTTACCTATAATATTGAGGCTTTCATAATGAAAACATTGGTCTCTTTATAATTTCCTTATAATGTACAGAAGCACTTATTGAGACTATTAATGCTATAGAAATGGAAAAAGGTTGCCTCTTTAGACATGTGCCTATAAGATGGCTATCGTTGTTGCCAGCCGTAGAAAAGATGTTGAAACTTTAGCTTGCCTTAAAATCATATTTTCAAAGTGGACAAGAAGAATGTTTTTTTCTAATTTGGAAATCCATTGAGAATGAGAATGAAAAAAAGATTACAGTAAAACAGAAACTTACATGCTATTTCTCTAAAACCGATGATCTTTGAAGAGGCCATAAGGAACCTAGAAAAGAATAAACTGGCTGCACAATGAACTGTTCAATGTTATGTTATATGTAGGCTGCAACAAAACTCATGCAGTGAAAAAAAAGACTTAAAAAAAATAAGACTGCTTTAAAACTCAGAAAATGGCAGCCAAGCTAAACGAGACTCTCTTTTTTTTACTAAAACTACTTTATTTGAAATCCAACTTCCGTTTTACAAGTTCAAATTACCTCTATGTTTTAAAACCATTCCTAAGAAAGAGAGGTTTAACTTATGACATCCAATGTGCTTAAGAAAGCTTATAATGAGGGACAGTTTAGACAGATAACCTGCATGATTAACTTCAACATGCAAAGGACCTAACTGATAAGCAGCTGTTCTACTAAAATAAGTCTGTAGATACAAAATGAATGAACATTTTGGGAGAGCTGGGAACTAATTCTTACAAACCGAAACCTTGCTGTTACTAACGAGTAAGATCCAAAGTATTTAATATTCAAATTATTTTGTTGAGAAGATATTTAGATCAATGTCATCATATTGGATCGACATCAGGAATCATTATAATGTGGGCTTAATAAGTACAGCTTCAAGTCAAAGTGAATTCTACATTTGACTATACTTACTTTTACCACTACATAAAAGACAAAAAAGGATGTCCTTGGGTAAAGGCTGAAGGCAGTTCAGAGAAGTATTATTGGAAAAGGAAACTGAAAGAGAGTAAAAATATCCTACTGTATCATGAGACATAAAGAAACATTTCATTGTTATTTTTGAGTAGATATAAGTAATATCTATTTAATTACTAAGGATCTTAATAATACATACTGCTATAGCCCGAGATTGCTTAATATCCAATCAAGAGATAATAGGAGTTAAATTGTTGTAGCAGAGAAAAGAAATATTATCAAAATATTGTTAAATATTCCTCACACAGGATTTTTTAAATTAGTCCTACTATTAATTATTATTAATTGCCACTGTTAACTAGTTTTATTGTTTAGTTCTATTAATTTCCATTGTTAACTAGTTCTATTATTTTGGTTTTTAATAAATAGCATTTATATAACAGAAAAGTAAATAGTATAGAATTTAACATATTTTCAAATAAACACCCATTTTCATATCTTTATGTTAAAGTAATAACATGTAAATTATATTTATTGTATACTATATATAGCTATATCCTAGGTCGGAGCTCTAAAAAGTTCACCTTAACTCTCTTCCAGACCAGTTCCATTCTCACCCACCTGATGCTGTCTAGAACACTGTCCAGTAAACCTTCCTCACACAGTCCCTGTCAGTCAGAGTCTGATTCTAGGGATCCCAATGACAATGATCGACAGAGATGTGGCTCCCTCCTTCATGAATTTACAGTCTAGCAGGAAATAAAAACATCAAACATGTAATTCAAAAAAAAAAAATGTGCGGACAGGAAGGATAGGGGACATACAGAGGACTAGAGAAAGTACAACTAGAAGAGCCAATCTGGCCAGGGGAGGCTTCCCTGAGAAAGGGACAGACAGTTAAGGGAGGCTAGAAAGAAAACCATTTGCAGGCCCAGGTCACCACTTGAAATAAGTCCGAAGTTGCAAACCAGTTGCCTAACAAGGCAGATTCAGGCTGAATGCATACTTCGTTTGGCTATTACAATGTTTTACAAAATTAGGCCTAGTATAGTCTTTTTTTGTCAGGAGATTTTTACTTAAAAGTTGAATTTCTGGTCTCTTTTGAAAAATAAGGAAGTTAGTAACACTGGGCCTTAAATCCCACATTACAACGATTTGCTGGAAATGAGTAGCCGCTGTTCCCTTTAAGAGACATATGCCCCCCCGCAGCTCACATCTTCCCCATCATTCCCAGCTGCTGCCCTACATTGAGACTGAATGGCACATGTCACTTATCTTCATGCATTCTGCTACTTAAAGTAGAAACATATTTCTTATCAAAATGAGAAAACAAAAGGATTGAGTACACAGCTTACTTCACTTATTGAGGTCACTTTAGGTGTCTGAGTTTGTGATGTCGATCATAAGCCACTCTCAGATAAACAAAGGTCTCTTTATGGTTAAAAAATTAGCGAGCATTTTTGCAGGATAGCTTAGTTCAGAAACCTACACGGCAGCTCCGTCTCCTAACCACGCCGCCCTCCCCAGGGTATTTCTTTCTCCCAGCCTTATCCTGCATTCCATGCAGCTTATGTCCCTGGAATTAGACTCTGCTATCTCCTGGGAAGCATCTCCTGGTCAGAGAACTCCAAGTGCCTTGAATGTGTGCCTCAGGGTGCCAGTGACAATCTAATGAGGTACAGGAAGAAAATGTTAGCACTTCTATTATTTTTATCTTATAAACAGAAAGAAATGAAGATGTATATATAGCTTGAAACCAGTATCTTTACTCCTTCCATGTGCCCCATCATCATGGGTCCTCACATTTTTTCAACTTTAATCCATTGTGATACATTGCAGTTTGCATTTGTCAAGTTTGTGAAGTGATTGCCCAAGGTTCAATGGCAACGTAAAGGCAAAAACAACCATAATTGATGGCATAGATGACTATGTTCAAATATAGTATGTTGAGTCTTTCTAGTGTGGGGGCCCATGTCGCTTTCTCCCAGTTTTTCCAATGCTTCTGTTTTTTCCTTTATTTTAGTAAATTCACTTATACTTGCTAGTAAACAACCTCACCTCCCAGTCATTCATTAGTTTAGAAAGACTTCCCCCAGATACACCAAACCCTCTAGGAACTATCCCTCCTGCCTCTCTGACCAGCTCTGATAAGATTCCTTTTAAAGTCTCCTCCTTCTGCTTTTTGAGAAACTAATTATCATCTATCGCTTTTGCTTTGTGTTCAGATAGGACTGAGTTGGCATCCCAACTTCATTTATGTTCTTGATCAAGTTATTTAATCTCACAGAGCCTCCATTTTCTTATCTAGAAAAATACCAACTTTGTAAGGTTGTTGAGGGATTATGTGAAGTGTCTACTACTTTATACACAATAAAATAATTACTATAACAAGGTAAGATTTATGCACTATAGTATACCAGTATTCCTCTTATTCAATTTTGGTCATTTACCTTGTTGAGAGAGAGAGAGAGAGAGAGAGAGAGAGAGAGACTGATTTTGACTGAACAGAAATTCTTATGAATATTCAGCTACCCAGCTGGTTGCCATTAAAAAATAAAGAGTTCAGAATGAAACTTTTCTTTGCTGGGTAAATTCTAGAGGCATTCAAATAGAATATTAAACTTACTGATTTTAGTTCCTATTTACTTGACTTGCATTTTATTTTCTCAACAACAGGATTTTAGAGAGACAGAGAAGAGAGAGAGAGAGAGAGAGAGAGAGATACTAATGAGTAATGGAATGTCTGGGGCAGATTTTGGACACAGGAGACAAACTCCAAGGGTCTAAACTTACACATATACCAGCCTATATCTCTTCCTG
>NW_011901127.1:2383-2640 GCF_000151845.1 Pteropus vampyrus | reverse complement strand
GCCAAGATATGGAAACAACCTAAGTGTCCGTCAATTAATGAATAGATAAAGAAAATGTGATATATAGATATATGCATACATACATACATACATACATACATACATACTCACACAATGGAATATTATTCAGCTATAAAAAAGAATGAAACCTTGCCATTTGCAACAGCATAGATGGACCTTGAGGACATTATGCTAATTGAAAGAAGTCAGAGAAAGACAAATACCACATGATCTCTTATATGTAGAATCTAAACAAA
>NW_011901127.1:0-2333 GCF_000151845.1 Pteropus vampyrus | reverse complement strand
CAAAAACACTAACTAGAAAAGATATGCACCCCTGTGTTCACTGCAGCATTATTTACAATAGCCAAGATATGGAAACAACCTAAGTGTCCGTCAATAAATGAATAGATAAAGAAAATGTGATATATAGATATATGCATACATACATACATACATACTCACACAATGGAATATTATTCAGCTATAAAAAAGAATGAAATCTTGCCATTTGCCACAGCATAGATGGACCTTGAGGACATTATGCTAATTGAAAGAAGTCAGAGAAAGACAAATACCACATGATCTCTTATATGTAGAATCTAAACAAAACAAAACCAAGCTCACAGGTAGAGAAAAGATTGGTGGTTGCCAGAGGAGGAGTGTGGAGGGATGGGCAAAATGGGTGGAGGGGGTCAAAAGATACAAACTTCAATTATAAAATAAATAAGTCTTGAGGATGTAATATACAACATAGCCACTATATTTAATAATACTTATCATATATATGAAAGTTGCTAAAATAAATCTTAATAGTTCTCAACACAAAAAAATTCTGTTAACTATATATGGGTGATGGATATTAACTAGACTTGTAATCATTTTGCAATATATACAAATATGCAATCACATTGTATACCTGAAACAATATAATGTTGTATGTCAATTATACCTTAATAAAAAAGAACTGTGAATAAACATGCTATCTCATTAGAACAAATTTCACATTTTTATTGAACAGTTATAGAGTAATAAAGTAAAATAACTGATTTAAAATTCTTTCAGGTGATCTTTAAAACAAAAATCTCTGCTAGAAAAGATATTATGGATTAAGCAGAAGCAAGACCTTTATATTAAATGTAATGTTTTTGATACCGCTAAAAAATTACATTGGGATTTTCTAAAATGGAAAATGTTTTTACTTCTATTGATTTGATGCTCACCTGAAAGAGTTATTAGAATTGGAAAAACAAGCAGAGCCCTTCTAAAATGTGTGAGGGCTTTATATACCTTCCATTTGGGACAAGGTAAGTGACAAGCCCATGGAGTTGGCATTGAGAATTGAGAGGGAGAAATTAGAGTTTTTTATTGAACAAATATTGTTAAGCACCTATCATGTGCTAGAATTTGGAATCAGGGAGGGGAAACACATAGTTGAACTGACTAGGACAATTTAATTAGAAGGAGGTCCTCACTGACTAAGTAGTATTAATGTAAAGGAGTCGTAAGTATGTAAAATAAAACATTCTCTGGAAGTAATATTGACTGGGCCTAAATTGTGGGCCAGTAAAGATAGGCTAGATTATAGCCTGTTGTATTATATTCTGCAAGATATTTGTTTCAGGATAATTATGTAAATAAATGTGTTTTAATATTACAGTATCATTTCTTATATTGGTTAGCTATTACCTTGATAATGCTGCATAACAAATTACATCAAATTTAGTGGTGACAACAGCAATCCCTTGCTACCACATATGTGCTAGTTGTCTGGGCTAGGCTGATTGAGGGTATGTGAGTGGATGAGTTGATGGATGGATGGATGGATGCATGGATGGATGGATGGATGGATGGATGGATGGATAAATAAATGCATGGATGGGAGATGGGTAGGTGAGTAGGTAGATTACTGGATGGATTAATGGATGAATAGGTAGATGGATAATTGAAAATGAATGAAAAGCAGATAGTATTCTATGGAGATTTTCTCAGTATCTTGCTAAGTATAATTCTCTCTTCCTCTATGCAATTTGTGCATAACAAGTTCTCGTAAGCCTATGAGACCTTAAACAAGATTCTAACTTTGCATTTCTGCAAGAATCATCTCATACGGTTCCTAGAAGAAATCTACAAATTTTGTACTCTCTCCATTTTGCAGATGAGGACATTGAGGATGAGCGTGACTTATCCACAGAACTTCTGTCTATGTCCTTCACACCCACAGACACACCTGCTGTCACGGTGCCCAATGTACAGGAAGGTGCTGAGGCTGAAACAACAGACATGGGAGGGCTGGGCAGTGTCTGGAAGCATCCGTACACCTGCATGCCTCCTAAGCAGGATCATAAGTGTCTGTGTCTGGACTGATACTGAAGGCCTGTCGGAGGACTTGGTCTTCTTTCTGGCATATTCTCCCTATTCCTTATACACTGGGAATGTGTCCTCTTGCTTCCTCTTTGTGGCATATCCATGGTAAATGGGTTTAGAGAGACCACCTTTCTCTCTCTCTCTCTCTCTCTCTCTCTCTCTCTCTCTCACTATTCTAGAGTGCTCTCCAGGGATTTAGTGTATACCGAGAAGCTCTGTGACTGGCCGCTGTGCCCTCTGTGGCCTAATAATGAACAGCGGCTTTATTTTCA
>NW_011901126.1:3756-5467 GCF_000151845.1 Pteropus vampyrus | reverse complement strand
AAAAAAGCTTCCCTTTCCATTCACAGAGGAATACAGTTCTGAAATATGAGTCTTAAGGTCCCAAGGAATAGAGCTAGAGTTGGCCAACTCTTCCTTTCTATTTTACTCTTGCTGCTCTTAACACTTTCTCAAATTAAATACTGCAGGTAAGTCTCCAGCTCAGGTGCTGTTTTTTGGGATACTAGGAAACTAAAACATTCACTTAGCTATATTACACAACAAATAATGCTGATAACTAGGAAAGAGTACAAACATTGTTATATTTAGTACACTTTTTGGTGTTGAGTGCATTTTGCTGTATTTTGATTTTTTTAAATTATTACCCTTTGTGTGATAAGTTTCAATTATTCAAAACATTTAATTAAGCATGCCATTCCATTCCCCATTAATTTTGGATAACAAAAAAATTTTACTTTAATAATACTGCAGACTTTAACATTGTCTACTCATTCCTAGCATCTAGGAAATCTCACAGGATGAGATTTACTCCAGACAAGCCTTCTCTGAGCCCCACATCCCTGCAAAATTGCAAACATGTTCAATTCATGGGAAAGTTATGTGAGGAGGTGAACAAATGAATCACATTAATGTCCCAACTTTCAGCTGCAAAAAACTGCAAATTCACTAGCCATTTCTACTTGAGTTTCTCTTCAAAAGAGAATCACTAGTTGCTCTATAAATTAAATACAATAAATGTCAGTGTAGATTTATTTCTATTATACTCTTGGATTTCTATAAATCCAGGAGGGAGTATCCAGTTCCATATGCCAATTACAGTTGTATACTCTTGCTTTAGGTTGCACAACAAACCAAGGAGACAAGAGAATCCTTTATCTGAAAGTCAACCTGTCTGAAGAAAAAGGCAGGAGCAATTCAGCAGTCAGATGGACTATGAGTAGATATAAGCCATACCTACTAAAACAGGAAGGTGCCATATTTCCATCTAATCCTTCACAACTGCTTTCCAAGGGGTAATTTTTACTTGACATGATACCTTTAGAGTTTAATTTTAAGCTATTTGTTGTTGGTAAAACATATCGAACCCATATTAAGATTTGGGGAAATAAACTCTTTTGACTGAAAAAAATGTTAATTCCTAGACCTTAAGAACTAATTATTTAGAAGCTCTTCTATATTTGCAAAACTTCCCTCTTTCTTTTAGATTTTCTTTATTGATGCATGACTTGCTAAAGGAAAGAAATGTTTCTGACTTATAACTTACTTTTAATAGTTGTATTATCCCAGAGCTTAATAGAATATGATTGAGTAGGTGGAAGACAGACAGGTACAATGAATGGAAAAATGACTTAAGCCATCACTTTGGTCTGAGTTCACTGTGTTTTCTTTTAAGTCCTTTTGTTCACACTGAAAATCTGGAACTCCTATGGATTTACATCTGAATCAAGGAGTCATCACTGTGACGTAAGATACTCTGTTTATAAAGTACCATATAAAGGAAGTGACAAACAACAATGGCACTGCCCCTGTCAAGGAGATTCCATCAACACATAATAAGACAAAGCAGTTTCAAAAAACAGCCCAGCAAATGTGCCAGGAATCAAAGAATAGACGTGGACTTGGACTGTAATGGAAGATATAGACAACTGCCCTCAATGAAATTGGACTGTAATGGAAGATACAGACAACTAAGTAGCCAATTTAATATTATGTGATAAGTGGTATGGCAAATTTACATGCAAAAAATTAGATG
>NW_011901126.1:0-1721 GCF_000151845.1 Pteropus vampyrus | reverse complement strand
TTTTTTTTACCTTTATGCAGAATTTAAGAAATATGAAAAAAATCAGATCTATTTTTATTTGGTGTTTCATATGCTTCTCAGATGACTTAGTCATTGTTGACTTTAAGTTTTGAACCACTGTAATGAAATGAGGAGTATATTTAGACAGCTATGTTATGTAGTGAGTAGTGGATGATGTAGATCATAATCTCTCTTACGCTTTTGAAATGCTATCTTTGTGTTTTTAACTGGCCCTTTTGAGGATACACATGGACTGGAAGTTAAAATTTAGGATTAGCACTTTCAGTTTGGAAAGTTTCTATCTTGACTCTCCCAGGTACCTAGATGGCTTGTGAAGGCCTGCATTTTAATGGCACAGCTCTGGTGTTTCATCCAGCAGAGACTCTTTGTGGATTTCTTTCAGTTCATTCCTACTGCTTTAAGACCCATCTTAAGAGGTAGCTTCTTCAAGAAGTTTCCTCCTTATCTCCCTCTTCTCAGAAAATGTCTTAGCTTCATGTTCCCTTGCCAATTTGCATATAGTAGTTTTTGATGTAATAACCATCACCCAGTAATAGTCACTCATTCATTTTGAATAAATTATTTTTTTTTCCTCTGGAACTTATCTCAAGTTGTTTGTTTTAAATTTTTTAAAAAGGTCTCTTCTCAGACCTATACATATTTGAAAAAAATACTAAAAAATAAAATGTTTAGGCAGTGGTTAATAGACCCAATTACAACCATAGCAGAATTTATAGACTTTTTTTTTGATGCAATACTTATGAGTATATCCATGACAATTACACAGTTTTTGAAGTTATACAAGTAAGCTGTCATTAAACACAAACCACAACTATTTTTTTCTTGCTCAGAACACATAAGATTCTTTTGCATTTCTTCAGAAATTCTACATAAGAAACAAAGAGTGTAGAGCGTACAAAGAATGGAAAAGCTGGTTTGGAAGAAATTTTTTAAGTATTTAAGTGTAAATTTCTTCCTGGCCTGGGTTGATAGACTTGGCAAAGATACTTTTTTCTTTTTAACATAGAGCTAGTAATGTTTTGAGCACCTTTTCTTGTCTCTTACTGACTCCCCCCACCCACCCAACATTATGAGCTTTCATAAAAGCTTTTAGATGCATATCTTATCAGAAAAAGAAATCACTTTAAGGGGAAAAGCACTAAAATTGGCAATTAGTGTATAATACTTTCAACTATTTAACATGTATTGCATTAAGAGAAGCAGGAAAAAAAAGTCACATATAATTCTTCAGTAATATGAAAGAAGAATCAAAGTAGTTTTTCTGATAGCTTTAGTAACCTCACAATCTTATCTAAAGTGTTTGTGAGTATCAAAAGAGTTTAGGCTGATGGAATGAAAGATAAAACATCACCATTATGTTTTAGTAGGAGTAACTTTATAATGCTAGTTTTTCAGAGTTACAAGATTTCTAAACTTTTCAAAACATTTAAAAAACTCACATTATATCTCATTTAAATAATATTTGCTATGACAGTAACTCAGATCTACAAACATGAGAGATAACAGCCAAATTCATCAGGACATCAAAGATCTAATCCCCAAATTATATATATATGATTCTTTTATAATGTAATTAAAAAAATTCAACATTTATTATGAGATAATAGTAGATTTAGATGTAGTTGTAATAAATAATTTTAGATACCATTTACTCAATTTCCCAAAATGTAATATCTTGCAAAGATGTTGTAAAGATAATA
>NW_011901125.1:1168-2756 GCF_000151845.1 Pteropus vampyrus | reverse complement strand
GAGCCACAGCCACACGAGCGGCGGCAGCAGCAGACCACGGGGACACTGCAGCAGCCCCCACAGCAGCCACGGCAGCAGGGGCAGCAGCTGGAGCAGCAGCCCACCCGGTAGCATCTGCAGGTGGTGCAGCTGCCACAGCCACCACCACAGCCACCGCCGCAGCCACCACCGCAGCCACCACCGCAGCCACCACCACAGCCACCACCACAGCCACCGCCGCAGCCACCACAGCCACAGCACCCCATGGTGTCAGGAGAGAGGATTCAAGTGAAGTGAGGTGGTATATTCAGGAGGTCAGGGGAGTCTGATGTCCCCTCTGCTGGGGGCGTCCTTATATACCAACCCTAGGGACGGGGTAAAGGAAGACACGTGACCACTTCCTTGTTGCTATTTGGCTCAATCTACATTGAAGAATCCAGCATCGCTCATGTACTTCCCTTTTAAATGTCTTTACCACAGTTTCAGCTTTGTTTATTTATTTTTCTTATAAAACCGAATTCCAGTGTAAGTAAGAAAGGGACATTCAGGAAGTGAGGAAAGTCTGATGTCACCTTCTGCTGGGGGAGGCCTTACATACCGATCCTGGGGGAGAGTGTTGATCCAAGACTCAAGGCTACTTCTCTGTTTTAATGCAAATAACAGCCGCAGCTCATGAGCCTTTTGTGCACTTCCCTAAGGGGTCCCTTTGACTTGAAAAACTTGCTAAATACGGCTTTCACTTGTCTTTCTAAAGCCATCTTTAAAGTAGAACAGCAAACAGCTGTTAAGGCCTTTTTTTCTATTCTTACTTTTTGATAATTATGAAAGCCTGAATGGGATCAGAAGTCTCCTGCAGCTACGGACACCTTTCTCAGCCCTATCAGCCCAGGGCCAAGACTTTTCATTCCTACACCATTTATAACCATTTGCCAAGATGCAAAACCTCACATTAGACAGAGGAGAACATTTTGAAAATCGAAAAGGAAAGCGTGACCCCGGGGTCATAGAATTTTATCATCCTGAGGAAGAGATACTCGGGTATTTATTTCTTCATCCTGTTACATAGGTTAGAACTCTGACTCAGAGGAGAGAGAATCCTGCATTATTGAGGGTTTTGACAGAGCATCCTTAGCACTGTGCCAGACGACAGAAGCACATCCTGACTAGAACATTCCCCCGAGTCACTTGCCAAACTCGAGCAGGCTTCTGCTATCATCAGCCTGTTAAACAGGAAGGCACGCTTCCGACAGGCATGGCGCCTGGGTGGCCCTGGACCCGGACCCCCTGGAATGTTCACTTGAAATGGCTGCCTCGGACCACCCACGTTACACAGACCACTCTTTCCTGGTAGGGGTCAGTGGTGAAAGCAATCAGTGCAGTCTGCGGGTCTGGTTCTGTTGACTGTCCTCAGAATCGGCCACCCTCAGCCAGTCCGAGCCCCAGTGTCCGCTCAGCCCCCTGCAGGACCTGACTTGAAGAAACTAGTAAATCCCCTGGGATAATGTTATGATCTGTGTCTTTAACACCTAGCTCTCTTCACGTTAAAGTTTAGTTACGTTTAGAGAAATCTTAAAGATGAATTCTCTGAGAATTCAACTGTTGTGTACTA
>NW_011901125.1:0-274 GCF_000151845.1 Pteropus vampyrus | reverse complement strand
GTCTGCGGGTCTGGTTCTGTTGACTGTCCTCAGAATGGGCCACCCTCAGCCAGTCCGAGCCCCAGTGTCCGCTCAGCCCCCTGCAGGACCTGACTTGAAGAAACTAGTAATTCCCCGGGGATAATGTTATGATCTGTGTCTTTAACACCTAGCTCTCTTCACGTTGAAGTTTAGTTACATTTAGAGAAATCTTAAAGATGAATTCTCTGAGAATTCAACTGTTGTGTACTATTTATCAAACCAGAAAAAATAATAAACTGGCTTAGTGTTACGA
>NW_011901124.1:5768-7945 GCF_000151845.1 Pteropus vampyrus | reverse complement strand
TGCTGTAAGGGTTCTATACATAAAAGATATAGAACAATGCCCAGAAAATAGAAAACACGCAATAGGTGTAGCTAATGTTATTTATTCAATGAATACTTATTGAATCTCTGCTATGAAGCAGGCTTGGTTTTCATCAGAGGGGACAAAATAATAAACATGACAAGTTAATAATGATAAACAAAACAAAAACTCTCCTGGCATTTATGTTCCAGTTGGAACACACAGACAGAAAGATAGATAAACAAATAAACAAACAAATAAATGAAAGTGCTATATTAAAAAATAAAAGAGTGATATGCTAGAGATTGACTGAGGGGCTCCTTTAGATTGGGAGAGTGGGTTAGGGGAGGCCATATCAAAATGAAATCTGTCTGAGAAAGAACAGGCCTGGCTGAGGGAAGGGCTCAAGCAGAGTTCCCAAGGTGGGAACAACAGTGGAATGTTGTTTGTTTGTTTGTTAATTTTTCTAAGAATTTATTTTAGCCAAACTGACAACATGCCAAAAAGCAAGATCTCAAATGCTCCAGAAGATGACTGTTCTGCAGTTTCTTTTATATGTTTGGAATTAAGGAGGGAGCTAAGGAAGATGACAGGAAAATGGGAGAAAGCCAGGCAGGGAAATCTGTGATTGGATTTACAACATAGTTGACAAGATTGTGTTCTCTCAAGGGCGGTTACACTTGCTTTTGAAATTTGAGTTGTTGCATGTAGTTACAGTTCATTCTCATTGCTGTTTTGTACTCCATTGTCCAAGTACACCGCAATTTGGTTATCCATTGTAGTGTAGGTGGACATTTGGGAAGAGTGGAATGTTCGAGACCCCTCAGGAAGGATGGAGATATGGAAGAGGGGAGAGTGGTAGAAGAGGAAGTCAGGTTGGGTCTTTTAAATAGGATTCCAGAGTCTGTGTGTTCCATAGCTTTTAAATACTCTCTTATAGATGGTTGTTTTCCAGTTTGGTATTCATACAAATAATGCCAACATACCAGTGCCTCTTTGTACAATTATGAGAGTCTCTCTTTAAGATAGATTCCTAGAAATGGAATTGTCGGGTTGTGTTACTTTTTAATTAGAAAGCAATGTTATTTAAAATAAACAAGAGACCATGTGATATGGAACAGGGCTCACTGGAGGCACCAAAAACACATTCTAGAAGACTCTTGGTCTGAGAAGTTCAGCCTTTGGACTATTGAATAATAAATGAGAATTATCATTTATTAAGAGCTTATAATGTGCCTGATACTTTACTTCTTTACATGGCAAATTTGTATCTTATCTTCATAAAAACACTCTGTTGTAGGTACTATTGGTATCCATCATTTTACAGCCAAGGAAACAGACTAAGTTAAAATAACTTGCCAACAAAAGTCACATAGCTTATTAGTAGTGTAGTCTGGATTTGAACCTGGGAATCTTGACTCCACTTCTAAGTTTAAGCACTATATCTAGTGGTTGAAGAGGTGAGAGTCTGGAAAGACTACGGGTGGGGATGAGTCAAAGGCAGGCCAAGAACACAGTGCCTACTTCTTTCTAGGCAATGAGAGCTCTGAGATTATGGGAGGAAATGTTTGGTTACCACTCATAATGCCTTGAATTTAAGATTTTCTTAGAAATCTACACACACGCATACATGCCCACACGAACGCACACACGCATCCTGTTAATTGCTTTATAATTAACATCCTCTCTCATTTTTCCTATTGTGATATAACTTTTAGATGAACACACAGTTACCCAGGATAAAAAGAACATCTCTTGCCCTCCTTGCGCCAGATGTGGCCATGTGCCTAAGCTCTTGCTAGTGGGATGTAAGTAGAAGTGTTACATGGCAGCTTCTGAGAACAGAAAATAAGAGACAATTGCTCTACGCTTTGCCTGTTTCTTCATCTTTTCCAAAACTTCTGCCTGAACTGCAGATACTGTCTTGGCGTCTGAAAAAGAGGCCACCCATTGGCAATGGAGGGTGGATCGGAGAGCTAGAAGCAGCCTGGGCAGGGAATTTAGTGGAGCAGAGCTATTCCTACCCTGAACTGCACGCATCTGATATTTTCTATTCTATTCTACCTCATTAAAAAAAAAAAAAAAAAAGTTGGCTACACCTCACTTAACTTCACAACACACTAAATGGGTCATGAGTGCCAGTGGCCCTTGGAAGGCAAGTACCAAACAATGCAAGA
>NW_011901124.1:0-2513 GCF_000151845.1 Pteropus vampyrus | reverse complement strand
AGGATGCACCTATATCTGGACCTGAGGGATAGTTATAGACTTTCAGGTTATAGACTTTAAGATGGACGCAGAGGAATTTGGGGTGTTTCTCTGTTGGGGAGCAAGTGGGTGTGCTTTGTATGTGGGAATAAAGATATAAATATATGTATATGTATATATATATATATATCTATAGTGACTGTTTAATTTGTCATCCAAATTAGGACACTTGAAAAAAACTTCATATTTATTATTATATTCATATGTTAATGTAAGTATGCATGCATGTTTATTCTAATAGCATTATTTAGGTATATTTGACATGCAAAAAAACTGCCCGTTTTTAAAGTGTACAAATTGAAAAGTTTCGACATATGTACATACCCATGAAATTGTCACCACCTCTTCCAAAGGTCCTTGTGTCCCTTGGTAATCCTTCCCTCCTATCCCTCCCTGTACTGCCCTCTCCAGGCAATCACCATTCTACCTCTGTCACTACACATTAGCTTGCACATTCTAGAATATTATATAAATTCTATATACATTTATATTTAAACACAGGACTCTTTTGGCTGGCTCCTTTCATGCAACATAATTATTTTGAGATTCATCTACAGTGATGTATGTATCAGCAGTTTATTCCTTTTTATCGCTGAATAGTATTCCTTTGTATGGACATACCACAATTTTCCCCATTCAATTGTTGTTATACATTTAGGTTGTTTCCAGTTTGGGGCTATTACAAATAAACCTGCTCTGAACAGTCGGTATTAGTATAGAAATATATGCTTTATTTTGTCTTGGGTAAATATCTCAAACGTTTTAAAACCTTTTTTTGGGGTAAAATATACATAACATTAAATTTATCATTTCGACCATTTTTAAGTATTCAGTGGCATTTGGTACATTCACATTGTTGTGCTACCATCACCCTATCCATTTCTAGAATTTTTTCATCATCCCAAATAGAAACTCTGTACCAATTAAACAATAAATTCTCCTTCTTCCCTCCACTGAGCCCCTCATAACCAATTCCTGTCTCTATGACTTTGTCTGTCCTAGGTACTGCACGCAAATAGAATCATACAGTATTTGTCCTTTTGTGTCTGGCTTCTTTTACTCAGCATAATGTTTACAAGTTTCATCCATGTTGTAGCGTGAATCAGTACTTCATTCCTTTTTAAGGCTGAATAATATTTCATTGTATGTATATTCCACATTTTGTTTATCCATCAATCTGTTGATGGACATTTGTTTGTTTCTATCTTTTGACTATTATAAATAATTCTGCTATGAATATGTGTGTATAGTATCTGTTTGAGTCCCTGCTTTCAATTCTTTTGGGTATATACCTAGAAGTAGAATTTCTGGATCATATGATAATTACATGTTTAACTTTTTGAAGAACTACCAAAATTTCCTTTTTTTCACTTTTGAGTGAAAAAGAATGTTGTTAATAATTGTGTGGGCTAACAGTGTATACCTCGACTATCCCATACAAATTGAGATGTACGGTCATCTTTCATAGGCATGGTTATATGGGTGGAATGTGGCAGATAAAATTATTTGTTCCCTCATATATGTTCTCTACTTGGTCAGTAAAATTTAGGTGTGTTCATGGCCACTCAGAATGAAATCCATATTTCCAAGGTTGCTTTGCAGCCATGTGACTATGTCCTGGCCAATGGGATATGTAATGGCAGGTGCAGCCTCTGGAGAGAGTCCTGACATGGAGGGGCTGGAATGGAAATGTGATGGCTGCTAGACTTTGGAACAGAGATGACTTAGGGAAAAAAAGATGCATAAGGCAAAGTGAGGGGGCAAGGGACTGGGTCCCTGATACCAGCTGAAGTTCCTATTATGCCACCTACCTCTGGACTTCTGCTGGAGAAAAAAAACCAAATCATTGTTTTATTCGTTTTCAAGTTTTCTATTCCTAATTATTACCGGTGCTTTTAGCAGCTAGTCATTGATTATTTTAATGCTCTAAATGGGATAGCTGCGTGTTACTGATCTTAGAGTAAGTTTACAGAAATCCAACTCAGTCTCTGGCTTTCTTTGCTCTGTTTAACCCTAGCCTAACTCTTCAGGCCTCCTCTTTGCCTTTTGCTCCCACTTCCATGGCAAACAAAGCCCCTCAGCATTGGCACTCACAGCCCACTTCCTCCAGCAGCTTGTTTTCACTGGCACCTGGCCAACCTGGCTGTGTCCCAACAGCCACACGAAGTAGAGGCTCCTGGTTCCCTCACTCCCTATGCCTCAGACTCTAACTCTGCAGCCTCTCCCTACTGGTTCTTCATCACTATTCCTCAGTCTCCTCATGCCATCTCCTGTCATCTGCCATGGAGAACTGGGCATCTTATGGAGAACTGGGCATCTGGCTCCCAGGCAGGGGCAAGCAGTGGAAAGCAAAGGTGCCAGTGAGCTCATGGTGCTGGTGATTGACCACGGGGTCCAGTCCAAACGCTCAGTACCCCCATGAGGACCCCAGCACCTCAGAAATCTCAGTCTCTCACATCCTCTCCAGTTGTCCT
>NW_011901123.1:1918-2426 GCF_000151845.1 Pteropus vampyrus | reverse complement strand
GGCGGAGGCTGGCTGGGCGCGGGGCCAGTGGGTTCTGACCAGGCGTTGTCCCCCACCTCCTCGGCCCTCAACCCCCAGCCCCAGTGGAGGGCTCCCGAGGGGACTGGGGAGCCCCCACGCCCCACATCCAGCCCCAGCGTCCGCATGCAGCTGCCCAGGACGAGTGAGGAGGGAGCGAGCGGTGTGGACGAGCACGGGAAAGCTCGCTCTCTAAGCAAGCCCGACACGCCCGGTGCGCTCCTTTTCGTGGTCCCTGTGCCCGAGTCAGATGTCTTCTGGCGTGTTCACGCCCCTTGGAGAGGGGCACGCGAGCTCGCCCCCGCCCCGCACGGCTGGATCGTTACTTTCCAAGCCGCAGCGTTCCAGGCGGTTGAGGTGCCCGGGGCCAGTAATGCGGTGCCCCTGGCTGCGGACCGCGTCGTCGCCAAGCTCGTGTGGTTTGAAGAGCTCTGGGATGCGGGAGGGCAGCGACGCGGAAGGCGGCGCTCGCGCCACCGGCCCTCTGTGC
>NW_011901123.1:0-1181 GCF_000151845.1 Pteropus vampyrus | reverse complement strand
AGGCATTGTGCGAGGAACAAATCACATTTCAGACGCCCGGGGACGCCACCTGTCCTCAGATGCTCTGGCTGTGTCCGCGGGGCCTGGGGAGGCGGAGGCTGGCTGGGCGCGGGGCCAGTGGGTTCTGACCAGGCGTTGTCCCCCACCTCCTCGGCCCTCAACCCCCAGCCCCAGCGGAGGGCTCCCGAGGGGACTGGGGAGCCCCCACGCCCCACATCCAGCCCCAGCGTCCGCATGCAGCTGCCCAGGACGAGTGAGGAGGGAGCGAGCAGTGTGGACGAGCACGGGAAAGCTCGCTCTCTAAGCAAGCCCGACACGCCCGGTGCACTCCTTTTCGTGGTCCCTGTGCCCGAGTCAGATGTCTTCTGGCGTGTTCACGCCCCTTCGAGAGGGGCACGCGAGCTCGCCCCCGCCCCGCACGGCTGGATCGTTACTTTCCGAGCCGCAGCGTTCCAGGCGGTTGAGGTGCCCAGGGCCAGTAACGCGGTGCCCCTGGCTGCGGACCGCGTTGTCGCCAAGCTCGTGTGGTTTGAAGAGCTCTGGGATGCGGGAGGGCAGCGACGCGGAAGGCGGCGCTCGCGCCACCGGCCCTCTGTGCTCGCTTTCGGAGGTTCTGGTGGGAAAACGGCGGCGTGTTCTCCGAGGCGCAGCGGCGGGAGCTGGGGAGGCACTCTCTGTCTCGGGTCGTCTGCGACAACACTGGCCTTGCCCGCGTGCCCGCCGACGCCTTCCGGCTTGGGAAATTCCCCCGGGACTTCGAGGCATGTGAGGACATCCCGGGCCTGGACCTGGAAGCGTGGAAGGAGGCCGCGCCCTCAGGTAACCGAGCCCTCGTCACCGGATGTCACCCCTGTGGATTCCACCCCGGAGCATAGTTTCTCAAGGCCGCGGCCTCCAGTCGCTGTGTTTGGAGAAAGTAACAGGAGACGGAGCCTGGCGTCCCCACGGTCGGGAGGGCTTGTTCCAGCCTGGGCCCTCCCTGTAGAAGGCGCCGTGCTGTGCGCTGTGCAGTGCCCGGCGAGGGCTTGGGGCACGGTGGCGACCCGGGGTCCCAGTGTTTCGGGCCTGTGCTGTGCTCCGTAGGATGCGGTGCCAGCTTGGTGTCTACCGCCAGGTGTCAGTGGCCCCACTGAGCTGTGACAACCCAAGAAAACTACGGGCTCGCTACTGTCCCGGCAGGG
>NW_011901122.1:6341-7942 GCF_000151845.1 Pteropus vampyrus | reverse complement strand
ATAAATCTATTTAATATTTTCTGTATATAAACTTTCAAAACTATTTTTAAATAAAATAAAAATATATTCAGGAAATAGCTAAGCAGTAAAAATTAAGTAAAATATTTTGATCTAGTCAATGGTATGAAGTGGATACTGACTGGAATATAGTACAGATCAGAATACCTTAACTAAAGACAATTAAGAATTTTCTAGATGCCAAACCATTGCCATTAGCTCTCTATCAATTTCAGTAAAATGAATTAGTTACAGTCCATTTGGTGCTAACTGTAGGGTATTTTAACATTTACCAAATTAGTAATGAAACTGTTTTTAGAGAGAGCCTTAAGATGGTCCAAGTCTTAAAAGTGCTGTCATTAAGGAATAGATACACAGGATGAATGTTTCATGTAAAAACCAAGGAAAAGGAAAGTTTGTAAGAGAATCTAAACTCTAAATGCCTACAAATGTCCTTACTAGGGAGTATGGAAGAGAATGGATGCTAATTTGCAACTCTTGATGAATTTGTTCAAAACGTTCCACATAGGCATCACAAGTAGAAGAACATCATTGTTTTTCAGTTTGGTGTTTCACTCTCCTGGTAATTTTGTTTAGTGATATCCTCTCTAAACGTCAGGCTTGAGACAAATAAAGAAATAATACCCTCTCTTTCTAGAAGGTTTTTTAGCCTTTCAGAGAAAAGCCATCTAATTTTGTTACTAGTAAAACAGATATTGATTCTTTCAAGAACACGTGCTTTTCTTCTTCTTTTCCAATTAAGTCTTTGCTCTGGAAACTTTGCAAAATCAGCATTTTTATAGCTCCATTTCACCGTGAGGCAGTCGTGTTCAATGAATTCATAGCATCCCCAAGAGGTCTTCCTTCTTTTGGGAGTTCTCATCCTCCGATTGGCTTATTCTCTACACCTTGGTGGTCCATATTGTCCCAAGCCTCTCTCAAAAGCAAGTTAAGTACATGGAAATTCAAATCGCTGTTCAGACAGACTGTATTTTCCCTCCAGGTTCAAAAGCCGGTGATTATAATGGTGGGAATTCTGAATACTCTCCTTAAACAAAGCCACATGAACACTTTCAGGAGTTACGCTTAGCTCTCTGGAAAGGTATTTCCTAGAAGCACTCACCTAGTTCACCCAGGTGAGCAGTTCTTTCTGCAAAGATTGTTTCTCATCCTGCTCCACACATCCTCCCGTGCTTTTGCTTTTAAGTATTTTGTTAAACCTTCCCTCTCCAAGGAGCTGGAACATTTGATACAAATTTGCTATTCTATTTTCCAGTAGTCAGTTTGGTATGGGCGGGTTTTTGGTTTTTTTTGCCAATGGTCACACGGACATTTAGGCTCCTTCTTTCAAGCAATGCAGGCCACAGTATGAACCTTATGTGGACTCCAGCAAGACACTTAGCATTTCAGAGCACTCTTAAGTCATAAAAGAGACATAATGCCATCACAAGTATAATGCTCAAAAACAGCAAAGCGAGGAAGATGGGAGCACCATTTTTCTGTTAAATTCCTCACTTAGGATGGAAATCACTTACCATTCTAGATTTCTTTAAAGAGAGTTAGTCTATATACCTAACTTGTTAGAATATGAGTCAGCTTCCCAG
>NW_011901122.1:0-2316 GCF_000151845.1 Pteropus vampyrus | reverse complement strand
CTGTAATAAGGCAAAATTTATTATTAGTACCCTATCAGGTTGCAACAATTTTTGCAAAGACCAAAATAAATCTATAAAGTTTGTATGCACATAGACACATTTTTTTTTTTTTTAAACAGGTCTAAAATTCGTACAAGACTGCTTCTTTTATACTTCAGACACTAGTTGCAAGCCCAGGTTGTTGCCTGTGGCTTCTAACTGATGAGCTACAGATGAGAGGTTCCTATTACCTCCTCCTCATATTTGACTAGTTTTCTAGAGTGGCTCACATAACTCAGAGAAACATTTTACTTGCTAATCATTGGTTTCTTATACAAAGATATAACTCAAGAATAGCCAGATGAAAGAGATGAGTAGGACACCTTGTAAGACTGAATTCATAACCTGTGTAACCTGATACTATCTCTGGGTAGATAGTGTCAAAACGAGTTGAATTTTTTAGGACACCAAGTTGGTGCCTGGAGCATTGCTTGGATGTGTGGGGAAACCCCCCTCCACACGTTGGAAGTTGGGTCCAGAAACTCAAAAGATCCATTCTATGGTTTTAACAAATATACTATATAATTACTTATATCTACCATTTCCAGATAATACAGAATAGTTTTAATATTAAGAAAATAGCTATAACTAACTTCTAATTACCTCAGGATGAATTATATTCATACTATTGAAGATGTTTCTATTCAAATTCAATTCGCATTTTATGCCAATTATGATGACTTCACATATATTGTGTCACTCAATTCACAGCAATACCCTTTGGTGGACATTTTACCCTCATTTTCTAGATAAAGATATTGAAGCTCTGAAAGGTTAAATAACTTTCAAAGGTCAAATAGCTAGTAAGAGGCAGAGCAAGAATTCCAACCAAGACTAAGTGGGATTAATTCCTGCTGCAAAATTTATGACATGGTAAATGAGAGAAATGCTAAAATTAGTCCTTTCTACCATTTGTAGAGCCATTAAGGATGTAATTGAAAGCAGATCCAGATGTCAGAAGCCTTCCCAGGAGCAAAGTTTCCTTACACTGTAGGAGAGGAGCAATGATCTAAAAGTGGCACTGGGGGAGCGCTTGGTGCCCGACCTACTGCCCCTGGGGTGTGTGTCGTATGCGAGAATGAACAACTGCAAAGAGACATGTTGGGTCCACGGAGGGCCAGGTCTCAATCAGGCTATAGAGCTGGGTGTAGGAAGTATATTTGCCATGGTGTAGAGTTTCCGTATGGTACAGGGAAAAAGGAGCAGTGGGAATTTGTGCAGGCAAGAGGAAGTACAAAGCAAAGTGGGGATGAGCACAGAAATGAGAAAGACTGACATCTCAGCTAGTAATTAAGGGTAAGAAAAATGCAAAGCTTGATAGGTTTAACTGACCACAAAGTTTTCAAAAAGATCTTTGTTTTAAACCCTCAGCAAATGTTGGAGTTGGAAAGTCTATAGTCAACAACCTTCTCTCCAGTTGCTCAGAACCATACTGCCTGAGAAGGAGTCTGACGCCCAGTAGCCAGGCCTAAGGCACACAAGGTTGTTCTATCATGTCCTGTGGGTGGTGGCCTGGTTTATGGGTTCTGAGCATGGCCTAGGGCAATGCACAGGTAGGACATCTTCTAGATTATTAGGCTGTGGGCTTGGTTTCCATGGAGTGATTATTGGAGAAGAACATATGGTTTATGAGCAGGGCAGTGACAGTAAAAACAGCTTTTGAGAAGTATTCTGCCCTTCCAAGCAGAGTATAGGGTCAGTTCTATGAAAAATTGTGTCATAGAGGAAGTAGACTCTTGAGCTTCCAAACTACTCTGTTTCTTCCATTTTGGTGGCTTCCTTTCTACTTTGTCTCATGACTCCACCATCCATGCTGCCATGCCCACCACTAGAGTTTCTCCCTGGATATATTTGCATGCAAGCTTTTTGTCTCTCTGTACTCCATGAGAATGTATCCATTTTATGTCTAATCTTACCCTAATAGACCCTAGTAGACTTACAATCATGGAACATGCATGTTATAAATCTACTCCAACTACTCATTCTATGATAAAATGTCCCCACAATGCCTCTACTAAGTGGTCATGTCATCGATGTTTCAATACATTCAGGAACGGACAACTCAGGACCTTGAAATGTAGCCTAGCTCTGGATAGGCCTGAGTGATAGAAAATTCTTCTTATTGAGTTAAAATCCTTATATGCCCTTAGAGAATAACTCCTCTCCTACAGGTTATCTCTTCACGTAGCTGCCCCTAGGTCATCTTACTAGTGCAGCTGCCAAATCCTTTGTCCTTTATACATTGAATGTCAATGGCGAAGGTCAGATCACTGTTCT
>NW_011901121.1:5332-5719 GCF_000151845.1 Pteropus vampyrus | reverse complement strand
ATTGTCCACGCTCCGGTTTGCATGCTGGGCTGCTGGAGGTCGAATGGGCACTTTTGAGAGGCTCTGGGGCGTGGTGGTTAAGGCTCTGCTTTCTCAACAGGGCTGGTGGCTTCCAGGCTGTGCGACCTCAGACAAGTTACTTCACCTCTCTGGGTCTGTTTTAAAAATCAAGCTTTCCTTCTCTTTTATTTCCTTTTGCCCAGGAATCTGGAAGTTAGATTTTCCTTGCTGAGGTTTATCGGACTTCCCTTTTTGTCGGGAGTGTACCACCTCTAAGCAGAGCTGGGAATGGGCGTTGTGGTCCAAGTGACTGACTAGGGTGGCTCTCGGAGAACCCTAGAGGGGGTGAGGGAAGCGAACAGGACGGGGACGAAGCCCCGAGCCTGA
>NW_011901121.1:0-2582 GCF_000151845.1 Pteropus vampyrus | reverse complement strand
AGTTTGAGCGAGCGACTTGCCATCCCTCTGTTTTCTTACCTGTGAGATGGGAATGACCACAGTCATACCTGCCTTGTAAGGTGTTGAGGTCATTATATCAGATAGCCCCTGAGAAGCATTCCACAGCGGCTGTCCCCGGTCAGGGGTCCGCAGCTCTGACGGTCTTTACCCGGGCGCGTCATCTGCAGACCTGGCCTCCAGTTAGAGCTGTTGCGCGTGCACCTGTATCACTCACATCTCCATTTTTGGCCCGAGGGAGTTGTTTGAGGTCATGCGTTTCCCTGGCACAGGAATCTTGTCCTGTGAGTCTCCACCTGACCGTCAGTGCACACCTGGATCTCGGGGGTTACGTGTTCCTCTTCTGCTGGATGGCTGACAGTCTTAGAGACTCTCCTGAGCGCTTGCTTGTGGTGTAAGCTTAGCCAGATGTGACATGGAAGGCAGTTTCTCTAGATTGGGGTCCCGTTCACGGGATGAATGGAATTGTTATTTCATTCTGTCTCAAGGGCTTTCTGGAGTTGGGGATGCGGAGCTTCTGACACTGTCCGCAGTTGTCACAGCCCCCTTGAAGCACAGCGGAGCCGCCCGTGTGGGAGGCTCTGAAGCCCTTGTGTGTGAAGCAGCAGCACAGTCGCTCTTTGTTTCAGAGGCACGGAACAGCCGCGGGGGGCCGTTCGCCCCGCCAGAGGTCACGTGTCACCCACAGCCCCGTGGGCAGCTCGGGCGCCTTCCTGTTCGTGCTCAGAGCTTTATGTGCAGAAATGGGGAGGCTTTTCGTACCCACGTCATGGCGCTAGTAAGGGGTGACATAGGGAATGCATGAAGTCTTACGTGGCGTGTCTGGTCTTAGGAAGTGCAGAATGAAAGTTAGCTGTGGCTATTACCATGGTGCTGGTGGTTGTGATGCTTGTGATGGTGGTGATGCTCTTGTTGGTGATAGTGGTGGTGATGGTGTTGTTGGTGGTGCTGGTGTTGGTGTTGATGAGGTGTTGGTCATAATGCTGTTGGTGCTGGTGGTGTCTGTGGTGGTATTGGTCGTGGTGAGGATTGTGAGAGACGGTGTTGTGTTGGTGGTGGTGGTCAAGCACCCCACTTTTCTCACCGAATATCTTTGGGGGATAGGCGTCACGGGAGCAGTGTGAGTAGGGAAGCCCGCATTTGTGGTTGGGAGTTTTCCTAGGAAACCGTTTTGGTGGGGGAAACAGTTTTCTGTGTGTGTGAGGGTCGAGGGCTCTGTCGTGACTTCTCACTGGTCGGCCGTGGTGGTATCTGGGTGGCTGTGGGCAAGTCGGGTGGAACATCAGGGGACTGCAGGGAAAGGAGTGTTTTCCGATGTCAAATCTGGGGAGCTTTAAAAGTTAAAAGTGGAGCAAAGGAACAGAAATAGAGAGATGGTCCATTTTTTGCTCAATGCGTGAAAGAAGCACTGGGTGGATCCTGTCTGTTGAGTGTCGTGGTGGACACGCCGTCCGGTTTCTGCGGTGGATTCTTTCTTGCCTTCCTCATCGTCTTCTGCTTTTGTCCCGGTCAGCAGCAACTCCACCAGCAAGCAAACAGGTCTTTATAGCCTCCTGTCAAGAATCTCTCATCTCTTGCTACGTATTTCTACCACAGTGCGAAAGCATTTTTATTATGTGACGCCGTATTTTGCTAGTCAATTGAAATGACCGTTGGAATATAACGAGGCCCGTCAGGCTCACAGTGGCTCGGCTGGGGCAGCACTGCCCGTGAGGAATGGTCACCTGCGTCCTGGTGAGAGAAACCTCTTGGGAGCGAGAGCCGGACTCGGGCCTGCGACTGTGCGGCCACACGGGACACTCGCTGACTTCGTTTCGTTTTGTTTTCTTTTTTTAAATTATGGTAAAATGTGCATAACACAAAATTTACCGTTCGAGCCATTTTTAAGTGGCCAGTTCAGTGGCATGAAGTACCCCGCATTACTGTACGATCGCCTCCACTGTTTCCAGAACTTTTTCGTCTTGCGAAGCTGAAACTCTGTCCCCATGAGACACTGAGTCCCTGTTTCCACTCCTCGCCCCTGGAAGCCGCCATTCAACTTTCTGTCCTTATGAGTTCGGCTACTCCAGGGCCCTCGTGTGAGTGGGCTCACACGGCATCCGTCCGGCGGCGTCTGGGCCTTCACGTGGTGTAGGGTGCTCAGGGCTCATCCCTGCCGGAGCCTGCGTTAGCATTTCCTTCGCTCTTAAGACCGTGCCGTGTTCTGTTACAGGTACGGACCACGGCGTGTTTGTCTAGTCACCTGATGACGGCCGCTCGCACCTGTTGGCTGTTGTCAGTCGGCTGCTCTGAGCGTGGGTGCACAATTACCTGTGCGAGCGCCCGCACTCAGTTCTGCGGGTGTAGACCCAGAGTGGAATTACCGAGTCACATTACCTTTCTGAGGAAGCGCCAGGCCGCTTCCACAGCAGCCACACCGGTCCGCGTGCTGCCCGCAGTGCTCGAGGCTTTCCGTTTTTCCACATCCGTGCCAATACTTGTTGTTTTCTTTTTTGGGGGGATAAGAGCCGTTCCAGTCATCTTGAAAACTTAAATGACTTTTGAACAAGGGACTTTGTACTTGC
>NW_011901120.1:2417-4224 GCF_000151845.1 Pteropus vampyrus | reverse complement strand
GAAAGGGACATCCTAAGGAAGTCATTGAAGGAATTTTCACTCTTCTTTGTGATCAAAAAGGGAAAATCTCCCCCTTTTCCTCAGTACAAAGAGGAAAATGATCATCAGTGCTCCCCTTTTCTGAGTTTCCTCAGAGTGCAGCATGAATACCAGCAACTCAGGCCAGGAGGCAGCACTGACAGGCTCTTTGTGAAACTGTCCCTCGGATTTAATATCTCTGGAGTGGAGATAATTCCAGTGGTATATCGACCTCGGAGGCACTGCTGAAAACCACCATTTAATTGCCTTGTGATAGAAAAAGCATGATATTAGAGGCTAACTGATTAGACATGAATCCAGCCTTGGTATTTTTTGCTTTGTAACCTTGGATAGAAAAAGCATGATATTAGAGGCTAACTGATTAGACATGAATCCAGCCTTGGTATTTTTTGCTTTGTAACCTTGGACGAGTTATTCAAACTTCCTGAGGCTTTTCCCCCACATATCTCCTAGGGTTACTGTGAATGTGAACTGAGGGAACACACATTTGTAGAGCAACATCCAAGGTGCCAAACACATAGTCATGCTCAATCAAAAACAGTTATTATTTTTTGTTACCTCCCTTGCAGGATCACTAACTCTAATTGCCTTATTTTTAATACAGAATTAATTCTCTGTTGTTAAAGGAATTTCAGAACCAAACAGCAGGAGAAAAAGTAGGTCTGAGGCAGTTGACCTCTAGAAATCACATAAAGTAGGTGCGCTGTCCACTGACTTCTATTTATTTTTCTCCTTTTGCTGCTGGCTTTTCATACTATTAACCTATCTTTTGGAAGCTTGAGTTTATGTTTGAGTTTTCTATCAAGGGATATGATCAGATACTTGGTCTTGACAATGACAAAAATATCACAACATTTACATGAATGGAGTCCCTTCAGATGCAAATGAAACATTTACTGTAGTGCAAAATATTTATTATACTGTGAAAATCCATCACATTAATTACGATTTGTTTCCTTTTCCTTCCAGATTGCTTGAACCACATTGTTTTTCTTTGTCTTTGGTTCCAACGGAATTCTGTCCATCACCTCCTGTCTTGGAACATGGATTTGTTCAAGTTGGTTATGAAAGATTTATATCTTTTCTTTACAAATATTCTTTGCTCCAAGTTCTACCTCTCTACTGTTGTCACAATCCATGTCTTTCTTCCATGATGAAACAGTGCTAAAAATATTTTATGTGTGCATTTTAGTTTTACTGGTGTAGGTTTTAGACTGACTTTTGTTCTTTAGCCCAAGGTGATTAGAATTCTGCAGAGGGCAGTCTGTCTTCCTTGGTAAAGTAAATCAGTACTGTCGCCCAATGAATTAGAAAGGTAATCATGCCAGAGGGCTGCTACACATTTTTATTTCCACTAAAATAGGAATCTATAAGCAGGTTCTTTAATATGAGAACATTCCCTACTCTTACCACTGTAAGAAGTCTTTTTTTAATCTCATAAATATGGGGTTTGTGATGAAGTATTAGGTTTATTCTAGGAACCAATAAGACATTTAGCCAGTGTTGCTGAGGTATGAGTCATTGTACTTTGGGCATTTTTCTTGTTCAGGAAGGAACATGAGTCATCTGTCACTTGTCATTCTAGGGAATTTTCTTGGCTTTGGGACCATATTACTTGTGTTCTTCTCACTCCTTGTTATGATGAGGCTTGGGCCCCAGACCCCAGTGAAGTCTCTTCCTGGCTCACATAGGAGATATTATTCACCAGGACTCTCAGTGCTGCCAGCTTTGCTTTCTCCGTGAACAATTTTGCCTCTCAAATTCCAGG
>NW_011901120.1:0-572 GCF_000151845.1 Pteropus vampyrus | reverse complement strand
TTAATTTTTGAAGTATATTTTTATTGGATAAGGAATTATAAGTTAGCAGTTATTTTCTTTCTGGGATCCCCATCCCCTGAGCTGTAGACTGGTACCGGTCAGCGGCCTGTTAGGAACCGGGCCGCACAGCAGGAGGTGAGTGGCAGGTGAGCAAGTGAAGCTCCATCTGGATTTGCAGCCGCTCTCCAGTGCAAGCATCACTGCCTCAACTCCACCTCAGATCATCAGCATTAGATTCTCATAGGAGGGAGTATAGCTCAGTGATAGAGCATTTGACTGCAGATTTTCATAGGAGCACCAGTCCCTGGTATCAAAGGTTGGGGACCGCTGCAAAGATTTTATTACATTACTTCTGACTTCATTGTTTTCTAGTGAGAAGTCAACTCCTGGGCTTACTGTTTCTCTGAAAATCGTATTTTTCTGTCTGGCTGCTTTTAAGAAAAACATTTTTTGTCTTCGTTTTTCAGAAACAATTCTACTCTGTTGTGATTTGGTGTAATTTTCTTTGTCTTTATGCTGGTTGATACTCAAAGCCCTCTTGAAACTGTGCTTTAGTGTTCTTTGTTAATGGG
>NW_011901119.1:3561-4336 GCF_000151845.1 Pteropus vampyrus | reverse complement strand
CATCATCGGAAGCTGAGTGTCCCAGGGTCCTAGGTAAACGGATGGACAAGACAGTCCTTAAAAAAAACCTGTTTCAAATATAAGAGGAAGAATTAGGAACATCGGTGTTAGAGAAAAATCGGTTGTTGGTTTCTTAGAAATGGACCACGAAGGCGAGGAGAAACCGTGGCTCGTAGAGAGAGAATGAATGCGACAGTGGTGGCCACTCCCCGAACCACGCTGGGGGAAGTGACGTTTAGACTAGCTGAGGAAACACAAAGGAAACAAAGTAGCTAGGTTTGCCTTTATTAGCAAAAAAAAAAAAAAAAAAAAGCAAACTGCAGGAGGTCCATACATCGGGGAATGGCTGAGAAAATCGTGACATTTACAATTCGGTGGAAGATCACGTAGCTCATAAAGGGACGGGTGAGATCTCCAGGAATCGCTGTGGGACACCTCCGTGTTAGGGAAAGAGACGGGCGAGAGGGATCCTACATCTATTTAAAAGAAACGCCTTTACATAAATCATGCACGTATGTAACCGCTTGTTTTCTGATGGAAGAGAAGGTTCTGGGAGGGTGACGTCCTGGTCACCCGGGCTGCCGTGTCAACACACCACAGACTGGCTGGAAAGAGACCTTTCTCACGTTTCTGGGCCTCATCCTTAGTCTTCTTTAAACACACTTTCTCATTTTTCGGAATACGGATAGCCTGAGAATTTTCCAAATCTTTAAGTTCTGGTTTCTTTTTTGCTTAACGGTTTCTTCAGAACGTTTCTCCTTTTGCACATTTCGCT
>NW_011901119.1:0-816 GCF_000151845.1 Pteropus vampyrus | reverse complement strand
ACTGTGGGGGGCTGGGCAGGGGTGGCCGCGGCGTGGCCCGCATGCAGAGCGGTGGCACCAGGGGTCTGCCGCCTCACCCGCGTGCGCCCTGGACACGCTACCGAGGCCTCGGGACCTCAGCTGCCCCACCTGTAAGATGGCGGTGATGCGGGGCCAGCAGCTCACCCCGGGGCGAGTACTCACGTCTCGGGAACTCCTCCCTCCTCGCCCAGGCCTGGGAAACCGGGACAGCTGGTCACCCTGAACAATACCCCACCTCCAGATGGTCCTAAGGGGTGAGTACGGGACGTACATCCGTGGCAGAGCAAGGTGCCACGGGTGGTAGGCGCATGAAGAAAGGTGATTACGGTTTTCATAATAATGGAAACAGTTTACAGATTTCTTCTGCTTGGGAGAAGTGAGAAATATTAAAATCTAGGGTACACAACAGATTAGAGGCCATAAACGATCCGGCTTAAGTGGCCGATGAGAAATCCATGTTTATATTCCACTTAACTCTGCAGGCCAGTGATGAGCTGAGCCAATGGCAGGGTGCTGGCTGCCTGGGTGCGCCCCCCGCCCCCGCCTCCCCCCCACCTGCAGAGCAGGCTGCAACGGGGATAAAGGCAGCGGTGACAACACCCCAGGAGGGCCGCCTGCCCAGCCACCCCCAGTCTGGTGCCTCCAGGCTTTTAGAGGCCTGACTCCTTCTCTCCAGGTGGAGAGGGCAGCCTGTCACCAGTACGGGCCTGGGCCGCAGTCCAGATTCAGACTGAAGAGAGGGAGTCAGATGCAGACCAGGAAGAAGGGGCTGGGCTGGACGTGCAGTCACCAGAA
>NW_011901118.1:6716-7047 GCF_000151845.1 Pteropus vampyrus | reverse complement strand
TTGCTTCCCACAAATCCCCTCAGAAACTGTCTCAGTGATCCCTCCCCTGTGCCCCAGGCATGCTGGTTCCTGGAACAGACCTTTGCCCTTCTTAGAGCAAGCAAGCATGTAAGGCGTTTTCCCCTTATCCGAGGTGGGTCATGCCCCAGTACCCCTATCCATACTGCCCTGTTCTGTGTAATTCTTTAGTGCCTGCCATGCAGTGCAGAGGACAACCACGTTGTCTTGCTGCTCACGATGCACCTCTTAGGTAAGTTCCTCTAATGAATTTTTGATGTAATGATGGAGTTGTCAGCCTCTTTCTTCAGTCTTGGCCTGGGAAATTTTACAA
>NW_011901118.1:0-3346 GCF_000151845.1 Pteropus vampyrus | reverse complement strand
GTTATCAGTGTCTCATTCATTGGTGTTATTAATTCTGCTATTACAAATAATAATGTATTCATTCATTTAACAAATATTACTGAGCATCTACTATGTCCTGATATGTGATAGGTGCTTGGAATATGAAGGTGAATAAGTCAAGATCTTTACATTCAAGCAGCTCATGGTTCTTTTTTTGTTTTTGGGGTGGGGGACAAGAGGGATGGTTGGTAGGTGGCAGAGAGCAAGGTTGGGGAGAGGTGAGATGTAAACAAGTAAGTGCAATAAAACATTTTGATGCTCTTATTGAAGAATGTATAGCATATAATAGAACACAAAGGAGAGAGTATGGTCAATCCTGTCTAGAGTCATTAGGACAGTCCTCCTGAACAAACCTGGAAGACAACAGGCTGGATAATTCAGGTGGCGGTAAGGTAGAGCAAACATTCAGAGAGAAGACAGAGTAGGGCTTGTCTGAAGAATTGCAGGTAGTTTATTATGAGTGATAAGAGACAAAGGAAATGATATACAAGGGTTGTTATTACCTGTAGACTTGGAGGAGGACAAGTTTTGGGGGAGAGAAATTATGTGGCATGCCATGTTGAGGACCATGAAGAACAGACATGCAGTGGAGCCACCGAAAGGATTTAGGCAGCAGAATAACAGGACCAAATACAGGTTTTGTAAAACTGCTCTTGAAGTATTGAGGATGATTATGGATCTGGGCGGGAGGTGATGAGTGGCTGCTGTGGGGAAGTAGGAAGACCAGTTTGGAGCTCCTTATAGTGGTCCAGAGGATAAATTATAGAGGCAATCAGTAATTTCTGTTTATTCATGATACTGAGTGGTAATGGAATCAGAGTTAATAAAAGTCAGTAGATACTTGGTTTCGTTTTAGGCGATGGCTTATACCTCTTGCTGAACTTATTGCCAGGGCTATTCAAAGAATAAAATGAGATAATTTGAATTTAAACTCATCTTTGCCCAGCCTGGAGTGAATGTGGGACTTCATAGTGATATATATTAGTCTTCATTATGTTAATGGATTATGCAATTTGTGGGTAAAATATATGTTCAGAGCTGGGTTGATTCGCCTGAAATAAACCCATGTAAAACCAGTTGTGTAACAGCAATTTACCTAAATTAATATTACTAACCATGTGTTTCTATTTTTAAAAATAAGTAATTGTCATGTTTGATGTTTGCAACACTCAAACAAAATAACCCACTGCCATTCCACCAGGGTCTCTGATGATCCACATACTTTCTAAGGATGGCAACTGCTCCTCTCTAGCCAACAAAATCAATGTCATGCTTTTCAAACTTGGTAAACTGTTTACCTCTGCCTTGTTATCTTTCAAGTAAATTCTACCCATTTTCCCTCCATTTCTAGCACTGATTCTTTTTAAAGCCTTTGACTCTTTTTCCCTCCCATGAGGTTTTCTGAATTCCTTGGCCACCAGATACTTCCTATGACATAAATTTTTTATTGTTGAATTTTTACTTAAATCTCATATTGTTTAACATCTTGTGTATTTGTTTTATCTCCCAAATTCAGTCCTTCTCAATCTTCAGTGGGGGGAAAAAATAATCTGGGGAGCCTCTTATAGTTCAAATATATAGAGTCAAGTCCATGAATATGCCTTTTCAACAAGATACATAGGCATTTTAGATTTAGTGCTAGATCAGCAGTCTTCAAACTAGGGAACACAGAAGATCCTCCAAGGGGTACTGTAGAGGCAAGAATGATTTTGAGCAAATTACTTTTCAGATCCTCATCTTTTGTTAGTGCTCTAAATTTAAATGGACCTTTTACCCAGTTTATAAAGGAAAGGCATAAGTCTCACCTATTTCAAATCTTGTTGTACCTTTCTCAGGTGTAAAAACCTACAGGGTATCAAAGAAAGGGTAATTCTAAATAATGGTATCCGGGAAGCCTTCCTTATTAGAGCACCAAAAAGTCCTTCTCATCTTTTTCAATAAGAGATATATTTCCAATTAAATTTTAATAATTAATAATTCTCACATTTTAATGTTTTCATAGGCTAGGTACTAATAAAAATTATGACGATTCAGTCCAGAAGTAAACAAACTAAAATTCTTGTGATCGCAAGACATTTTTAAAAATCAAATTATTTTTATATTTGTATTCCATAAAAATTAGGGTGAATAATAATAAGCGTCCTGGCATAAAACTGTACTGCTTTTGGATAAATTCTTTGAAAAATGAAATTGAAATGTTATAAAAGATGTAAAATTTCTGAATGTTAAAGCAGAGTTTGTTCACAGCCTTTGAAACAGAGAATACCTAGCGGCCAATCTTGGTGTTGTTAGATTCCATTAGCTACATTTAAGATTGTAATAGGAAGTGCGTAAGTCTCTAAAATTGGTTGGTGAAAAGAGGAAACAAAGAATGGAAGAAAAAGAAATATGCATGAGCATGGAATCATTATTTGTAATATTAAGAAAAAATGGGAAAAAACTCTAAGTAGCCACAGAAGGGGACTAATGATGGCATATTTATGCAACAAATAACTATTCAACTATAAACTAAAAAGCAATTTTTTAAAGTAGTGATATTGAAAGATTGACAGGATCGTTATATGTTCATAAATATGTATATATCTGTATGTATTTAAAAATCTTTCTGGAATGGTGCACAGGAAACTGATAACATTGCCTCTGGTTGGGGAGAACTTGGTAGTGGTGACCAAGAGGTGAGAGAGAGATTTTTAATATATACTCTTTTTTATCTTTTGAATTTCGAACCACTAGTGTGTTACTTACTTAAAACAAATAAATTTAAGGCAACATGTAAAAACATAAAAAGAATGTAATCGTTTTGTTTTTAAGATATTCATAAATTCCCCAGATTTTGTGCTTTGCAACTACTTGCACTTATAATGAAAACTTTTAGATGTCACTTTAAAAATGTGTGAGGAGTATGTTTCTTTAGAAAAATGTTAGTGGATGCGTGAGCAAGAGTTCAAAGAATACTATTCTTGAAACACTTAGAAAATAACTGTGTCAGAGTCACCTGCGATCATGTTAAAAATGTAGAGTACTGGATCTTACCCAAGAAGGATAATGTGCATGGTAATAGCTGACATTAATTTAGAAATATGTGCCAAAGCAAGTGAAAGTGCCAGACTTATTTCTACAAAACATGTCAATACTCTTTGTCTTTCCTGAGGGCATGGCAAAGCTCCTTCCCTGTGGCTTGCTGCCTGGTTTTCAGTGGCTGTCACTGGGGCCTAAGGTTACAAAGGACACAGCCAATTCCCCCAAGTATGAGCCTGCTCAGAGAACTTACAGAGAGAGCTCCCCTGGCCTGCACCTAGGGAGTCAGCCAGTCTTTATAGGGGCT
>NW_011901117.1:3811-4251 GCF_000151845.1 Pteropus vampyrus | reverse complement strand
GGGAGTGGCTGACAAGTCCAATATCTGCAGGGCAGGCCAGAAATCTGGAGACCCCAGGGGAGTTGATGTTGCAGTATTAGGGTAGTCTGGAGGCAGGATTCCCTCTTCCTCGGGGAATCTCAGTCTTTTTCTCTTAAGACCTTCAACTGATTAGATAAGGCCCACCCAAAATATGAAGTATAATTTGCTTTATTCAAAATTTACTGATTTAAATGTTAATCCCACCTAAAAAATACCTTCACAGCAAAACCTAGATTAGTGTTTAACCAAATATATGGAAACCATGGCCTAGCCAAGTTGACACAATTAACCACCACAGACCCTCCAAGAAGAAGGGGTAATTCCGGTCTTTTGTTGTATCTCAGGAAGAACCTACTGGTCTTCCTGGATTCCAAGAAGCTAAAGAAAGAAGGAGGGAGGTGAACATATCTTTATTGCTG
>NW_011901117.1:0-1066 GCF_000151845.1 Pteropus vampyrus | reverse complement strand
GAAGGAGGGAAAGGAAGAGATGCTAGGGAGTTTAATAAGAGGAAAGAAATATTAACGTGTTTACTTTACTTTTTGAGTGCTATTGGACCCTTTGGTCTCCTATCCAAAGCAGTGAGGGGTAAGGAAGAGAAAAAAACAGCACTGTGAAAAATATGGAATTTGGTCAAGTAGAGTTAAACCAACTTAAGAATTCATTGGAAAAAAATCTATGGAGAGAAGATAAAAATGCTAGGTGAGAAGGAACAAATCTTGTTTGTCTTCCAGAAAACTGTCAACTCTAATTCTGATTAAGGGGTCAAGACCAGCACATAATTTTCAAACTTTAGAGTATGTCAGGTGCTAAGGGCTTCTGAGTGCAGAGTATGGTGAAGCTGTGATGAGCTAGTTGGTATTAGCTAAGGATCAGGTAAGCGACAACAGATAGAATATTATGAGGAGGCAATTCGAGGTCATTTCGACCAGATCTCTACGTGGAAACTCAAGAGAAGGTAGACGTTGAAGAAGATAGGGAATACATGTAAAATAACGTGTGTATGTGTGTGCATGAATGTGTGTGTGTGTGTAGATATGTGAGAGTTTTCGTGCGAATATAGAAATCAGAATGGGGCATAGTTCACTGGAGATAATGAAAAATTAAGAATCATTCAGTAGTATCAGTCTAAGATTTTAAAAATGAGAGAAGAGGCCAGCCGATGAGAAATAGGCTCTAAAATACGGTAGAATGCAGATTTTATCACCCTTAGGATGCCGCAACATTGGCACCTATTTGGGACATTTAAGCCCCTTTTTGAGGCATATGCTGTGATAGGAACGTTTGAAAATAGTTTTATCCCAGGAAATCCAGGATCTATGGTTGCTGCATCAGCAGGGTTTTTAGCCTCTGCACTATTCACATATTTATTGGGCAGGATATGTGGGAAGGGCTGTCCTGCGCATTGTAGGATGTTGTGGGAAGGGCTGTCCTGCGCATCATAGGATGTTTAACAGCATCCCCAGCCCCTACCCACTAGATGCCAGTAGCATCATCTTCCCAGTAGTGGGGGGCGAAATTGCTCTGGTTGAGAAT
>NW_011901116.1:5216-5900 GCF_000151845.1 Pteropus vampyrus | reverse complement strand
GAGGAGCTCTACTCAGCCAGAGCAGCGTCAGCCAGCTGCCCTAGGAGATTTTTAATGCATCTAAGTTCCGCATTCTGTTTTCTTGGTAACATGGAACAGAACAGAAAAACAACATATACTCTCAGATTCATGTCACTGATAGAAATATTTAACTTCTGCGCTAAGATGTAACCGACTAACTCTATTTCAAGGTATCTTCTGTAATTTTTTTTAAAAAAACTAAACTCCTCTTCGTATTAAAAAGTTCGAAAACTGATCTTAAGATGCCTGTACTGGATTTCTGCCATTGGGACATTTTTTTTGAAAATTTTGAGCTGGAGACTGAAAGTAAAAGTTCTTCATGCTTCAGTAATCACAGAAATACAGGAAATAAAACAATGGTATCTTTTTTTAAAAGTATCTCTTTCTTGTTTTCCTGCCGGACACAATCTAACATTAGAAATAAGCCCTATTTTTACTTGACTAATATAAGAATTCAGAAGGCGTACTGACTCTTAGAAGTGAGAATTTCCGGAAAAAGGAAGTGTGATTCGGGGAACTTGCAGTGTCGCCCCCCACTCTGTGGCGCCATCCGCATTTGGGCACGTGTCCGGTGCATCCCCCCAAATTGTCCAAATGCTTCCAGCATGTTCCTGGCAGAGCAGAGTAGCCTATGTTTCAATGTCCTTCTCTCTCATTACCCAT
>NW_011901116.1:0-3801 GCF_000151845.1 Pteropus vampyrus | reverse complement strand
CTGAATGAAAGAGCTCCTTTGTTCTAAGCACATCTTGTTGTCAGACCCTGTGTTCACTATTTGTTCCAGAACATGCCACCCCTTCATTCTTCTCTAGCTCTGATGAACAGCTTGGGGAAGGGAGTCAGGTGACCTACAGATCCCTCGTATAAGACCTGTGATACAGATAGTGTCTTTAGTCTAATGCGATTCTGAGAGGCCAAAATGAAAACGTGCTTTGAGGAAATGATGTGAGTGTTCCCCCCTTTCTGCCATTGTTCCCTCAAAATCCGTTGTTCGCCTAGAGAGGCTGCGCTGTCCACCCCTGGTGGGACCAGTGGCAGTGCCCTGTCCAGCCAAAGTGTCGTCCATCCCCCTCCAGCCAAGCCCCCATGGGGAGCAGAGTCCCTCGGCTGCTGCGAGGCTCTCAGCCCCGTGAAGGCCTCACAGTCTTATCTGCTTTCACTTCCTTTTGCTCTGCAGAGAGTGACCAGGACATTGGGTTACTGGTGACCCGTAGGATCAGAGAAGGCATAGTCACTGCTTTTCAACTAAACCATCCAGCCCCAGTGAGGCTGATGCCAAACCTTTTCATGACTCCTCAGTGCCGACAACGCTGGTTCTCAGACTCGAGCACGCCCCAGAATCCCCTGGGCAGCTTGCTAGAACATGGTCCCTGACTCCAGTGTGTGTCTCTGATTCCGAAGGTCTGGGTGGGACCCCAGTGTTTCTCTAGCCTCCTCTACACTCCCGCCGTCCCCACGAGCCCCACAGATGTACCTCCATTAGGGGCCACCCAGGGCAATTCTCCACTCCTGGGTCAGCTCTTAGTCCCTGCCCTGGGTGCAGCTGTGGGTGCTGACTGCTTTTGCCTCTCCTCAGCCAGGGCTGGTCCTCCTCGAGGCTCGGATGACACGCCCCTTCTCTCCATTTCTGTTTGGAAAAGGCATGTCTCCCTTTTCTCTTCCCCAATACTCTGCAGACCTTCAGCATGGCCAGCACCACGTGCCCCTTTAATCCGTGATGCCTTGTACAGAACAGACACACCACTGCTTGGCCGTGAAATCTAAGGAATCCATCCGCTGACCGTTACTGAGTAGCAGCTGTAGTAGATGCTGAGGGGCAGGGCAAGGGGCTGGAGGAAGTCCGTGAGGATGGAAAAGGCAGCCCCCACCCCTGTAATAAAAGGGAACTGAGGACAGGTTACATTTCAAGGGAATTTGCAGGAATCTAAAAGTAATTTTCAATTCATTTTTCAACTGAATTACTCGACATGCAGGAGCAATGCGGTGCTGTTGGGATGCGGGATTCTGCAGTGGGGGCTTGTAGCTCTGCAGTCCACAGGCGGACCTGGCACTGAGTGAAGCCCATGGGCCTGCGGTGGGACAGGGAAGGGGGCTGGCTGTGCAGGCAGCAGGACCCGGCTGCCAGGTAACCCAAGAAGAGGGGCCTGTCCCAATCACTCACACCCATGATGGTGCTGTGAGCACTTGCACGTCTCTTTAAAGAGTGAAGAATCGACCACGGGCAGCTGGCAGGCTGATTTGGATGGACATAGAAAATACAGGCACTTGCAAACTGCGCAAATGAATTGACACGGTGCTACTGTTGTCATGGAGATCAAAAGAGATCCTTCCCTAAAGGAAGAGGGGGTGGGGAGGGATTCGGAGGCTGGAGGAAGGGCACCTGGGCGGGTGGAAGAAGGCTGTCTAGAGAGACCACGGGAGGAAAACGTGCCGGGCTGGAAAGGGGCGAGAGAGAGCCACAGACGGCAGATAAATGAGACAAACGGAAGGAAGCACAGATCATTACGGGGTCCAAAGAGAAATGAAAGCAAGAGAAGAATTCAACGTGGAAAAACAATTCTTCTGTGAGAAACATTACAGAGAGTGGAAAGGCCTTCTCTTAGGATTGCAGTCCATTCTAAGGGATCTGAGAGAAGGTCAAAGCAGAACACTCGCCTATCGAGTGGTCTGTAAACACCCGCACCCTCCTGCGCGGGCCTGGTCTCAGCCGAATTCTTGACTATAGAGAGAAGAGAGTCCTCTTCCTCTTTAGCTTTGTATTTTTTTTTTCCCTCTCACTTACTTTCCAAAGCCTTCCTTTACTACGTACTGAGAGGACTGGTTCCAGATTTGCTATACATCTGTAGATCTGTCTTAAATGGCCCTTATTGAAAACACATATAACCCACCGGCTGGCTGAACAAGCTCTCTGGAATCCTTGTTTTAAGAAAGAAAAAAAAAAAAAAAGGATGACATTGTCCAAATAAATTGGCTCTGCGGAGGCTATTTCTTTGCTGATAGGCCTGGGAAATAAAGCGGACCCCTCCAAATCCTGCCTGGGTCTCTCATGCATGGCTCGTTATGCTAAGTGACAGCGTGAAAGCCAGCTCTCGACTCGAATCCACAATTCTGGGCTGCCGCACGTGGCTCCCAGGAGCCCCTTCCATTCTGGCTGACCCAGGGGCTTCTAAACTGGAGCCTCTGACCTGCAGCTGGGTCGCGGGTCTGCAGCCCAGGAATATCTTCGGTCTTTATTCCCTTCCCAAGAGCCCCTTATCCAGTCAGATTATAAACCTGCGGCTGAGGCCATTCTTACCCATAGCTTTTGCTGCACCTCATAAATGCTCAAGACCATTTTCTTCATTATCCACAAAATGTTTTCTGAGACTGTCCCCTGTTTCAAAGCCCTGACAGGGACAAGAAAATGGGAGAGATGTCAAACACGTTTGCGGGAAGCCTCACGCTCCTGGAGCTTGCAATCAAGTCCTTAGACGCCAGACATTTGACATGGAATGGTGGCCGCAAGAGGAGAAGGAAGTGGTCGGTTCCTGCTGAGTGGCTGATGGGTGGGCGAGGGCCATGGAGAGAGAGGACAGGATGCGCTGGATGGAGGCGGTTGTAGGAAACGTCCCAATAAGCTGACGCCGAGCTGGTTGTGGAGAATGAGTTGGGTTTGATCGTAGAAAGGAGGAAGAAAAGCAATTTCTGATGGGGGCTTTCATGGGATGGAAAAATGTAAGAGAGTTGGACTTTCCGTGCTTATTCAGAGAGGCTCCCAGTTCAAACACGCAGGGAGCATTAGCCTGGAAGAACTCCCACATGGCTGAGCTCTCATGACAAGCACTGCTGAGATTTAGGGGGAGCGAGTGCATGGCCCAAGTGGTTTCTTAGAAAATTTGTCTTCTCCAGTATCATGCAACCCAGATTCAGAATATTCTTCAAGGCCCCCTACCTGATTTCTCCTCCCTTTCTTCCAACCCCACTATTACTCCATTCGCTTAATTTCCTAAAAGCAAATAATTATTTTTGACCCATTTTGTCAATTGTTCTTTGATGCTACTTAACAGCTAGAGAAAAGTGCTCCAGAGCTGTCTTCCCATTAGGATGACTTCTCTACAGACATAAGCCAACCATCTTCTTGATTCCAGAAAGACACTTGCTCCAAGCAGAAATGTTTAAAGCACCATCAAAAACAATTTGTAAAGGGCATTACATCCTGACTTGTCTTAGGATGGTATGAAGCCCATTGCCAGACAATTGGCTTAAAGTGGTCCACACCCCGATCCTGCTGGCTCGTAGTCTACACAACTCAGAGAGCACCTCCAGGGGCAATTTCAAAAGACTCTGGAACTTAAACAACAGCCCCTAAAATTTCCTACACTTCCTGTGCAAAATTCCTGTATTCGTAGACTTTTTTAAGAGATCTGTGCTTTTAGTATGTCCTCAAGGATTTCTTTAATGTAAACACATCTCTAAATTCAAACCTGACTATTCAGCCTACGAATTAATAATAGAAACTTAAATTCTGCCTGACATA
>NW_011901115.1:0-3287 GCF_000151845.1 Pteropus vampyrus | reverse complement strand
AGTAAATCTTTTAGATTTTGCAAGCCATAAGGTCTTTGTCCCAATTACTCAACTCTGCAGCCACCAATATATAAACTAAAGGGTATGCCTGTGTTCCAATAAAATTCCATTTATAGAAACAGGCATCCTGCCCCACTCTGCCGACCCCAGTTCTAGCATAAACGTTACATTACAAATCAGCCTGAGTTTCCTAGATTATATAACAGCTGATATAGGACCTCGTTAAACAACTGTCACACAGGGTGAGCACACTACAGCCTCTGGGCCAAATCCCAGCCAGTACCTGTTTCTGTATGAGCTACGAGTGGTTTTTACATTTCTAAATGGTTGGGGGAAAAACATCAAAATAAGATTAATATTTCTTGACATGTGAAAATTACATGAAATTCAAATCTCAATATTCATAAATAAAGTTTATTAAAACAAAGCTGCACCTATGCATTTATATGTTGCCTATAGCTGCTTTCAGGGCTATAATCATGGTTAAGTGGCTGTGGACTTGAGGCAAGATATGACTATTTCAAACAAGAACTTATACTTTTCATGGAGTTTTGGGTTTGTTTTTTTTTAGGTTTAATTGTCTTCTCATACAGATGGCTTATAATAGTGTTTCACAAAGAAATATTCAACTATTCATTTCATTGAGTACACATTTACAAAGGAAAAGTAGCAACTCAGACCAGTAATAAATACAACCAAGAGTATGTACTTAGAAAGATGTCACTGATGGAGAGCACACAATCTGCCAGAAAGTGCTCCAGAGGCTTCACCTAAATATACGTAATCATTACAATCACCCTGAAATACTGTCTCCATATCAGAGACAAGAAAACTAAGGGGCAGAGAGAGAGAAAGGGTAACTTGTCCAAGGCACACAGCTTCGAAATGTCGGTGTCAACTGTGACTCAGAGACTAAGCAGGTTTCATGACTCTGCTGCACTGAAGCACATTTTGTTATGGATAATTAGTTTAACCGAAAAAGAAAACATTTGATCCACGATATCAGGAATCAAACAAACATAGCCGAGAATGGCATTATCAAACTAAAATAATGACTCATAACTGTGTACTCTAAGAGTGAACAGTCTTATTTTATAGATCTGTTGACATCCTCATTCACAATACTCCCCAGCAGCAATATTACTCAAAGAGCTCTGAAAAGAGGGGAGGCTTTGCATTCTAAAATTACTTCAATAGGTAGGCAGCTTAATAGGAACCTAAAATATAGTACTATGTTTCTTTTATTTAAAATGTTAACTTTAAATTTCAAGATGTTCTAGATCTAAAATTATATCTAAAAATAAAAAGACCTTTGAGAAAGCACTATAAATTAAATCACAAGTAGATAGAAAATAGAAACTTTCATGATTTACCTTCCCAGGAGAAACGTCACAAAAGAGAATGCCAAGTTGATGAAGATGATGCAGTCCAGTAATCAGGTCGATCCCGAATTCTCGTACAACATCTTCTGGGAGGTTTTCATCTTGAGCAATAACTGTCTCTAAAGAACCACCTACAAATGGATTAAAATCACCCATTTCAATCCACCAACATTACACAGTTCCTCTGGGAGGTTCCATGCTGAGAGATACTGTTCATATATTTTTATAAAGAGCACGTATCCTGTTCTTAAAAATAAAAAGATGATCACTTTATAAACTAACAAGCTAATTAACAGGTGGTTGACCTAAAATCTTTGTTGACCTAAAGTACTAGAAAAACTTGTTTGATAAACTACCACTAAAAAATATTTCTAAATTTTGATGTAGGTGGTTTAGTAATATTTTATACCAAAGTTAACCCCAAATTGAATTTTACATAAGTCTGCCGCTTACCAAGCAGCTTTGCTCTTTACCCTTCCCTAATCCCTTTCAAATGATAGATTTTTAAGTTAACACAGTCAACAATATCAACACTACTTATACTTACAAAAGAGAAAGGAAAATAACAAAACCTACACCCTATATTTTTTCAAAATCATATAAGGTAGCTTACCTGTGCAGAGCTCCACTACCAGCCAGAGATGATTGCTGGTTTCATACCATTCATGAAAAGTTACAATGTTCTTATGTGTAATCTCATGGGTGAGACGGACCTATAAAAACACACAGCATTCACACTGAAAAAAATGGTTCTTAAAAACCTTGTATTTAAAAAAAAAACAAAAAAAAACACCTAAATATACAATTGGGGAATGGATAACAAAACAGTGAAATTCATTTGATGGAATTCTACATGGACATCAAAATGATGGTTATGAAGGCTGTTCACATGGTAAAATTCTAATTTAGCGTACAACCTTAAAAATAATTTTTAAAAAAAATTGTGCAATACAGCTTTGTGTAACTATAACACTGCAAAAGAAATATTCATAGGAAAATCGCCAGAAGGTTTACATCAAAACAGCTGTTGTTTTATGAGCACGATTACTGGTATTTTTCAATTCTTTCTACTTCTATTTTCTAAATTAAGTTCACAATACTTTTACAATCAGGAAAAATTATTCAAAGGAAAGAAAACTTTAGTAAATAAAAACAACCTAAATGCTCAATAATACAATAATAGTTAAATAAGTTGTATATCAACTTACAAAATATCAGGCCAACATTAAAATGTTTAATTTTACAACAATATGGAAAAATGAATGTTATAATGTTAAGTGAAAAAGGCAAGAAACAAAATTATATATCATGATTAGAAAAATGTGTTTAATTTCATTGAAAAAAAAAGACAAGAAACAAACTTAACTAGAATAATGATTATCTTCAGGTTAAAGAAGGATGTTGTTTTTTTTCTTCTATCCATTTTTCTATATTATCCAAATTTTCTATAATAATGACGTAAAACTTTCACAAAAACACTTAAAAGAGCTCTTAAATGATTCTACAATTTTCTTTTTAAAAACATTCTTAGTGAATCCTAATATCAATTCACCATATTATAAAAACAAGACTCATTACAATAAACACACTGATCTTGAAATGTACATTTCCTTTAGATCATAAAATACTTGTGCACCAAAAGCAAAAGTGAATTCAAAACTCAACAATAAAGATGAAAAAGCCCGTCCATTAAAAAACACTGAGTTGCTTCAGGGATCTTTTCTTCCTCCCTTCAACATCCCATCAAGTATGGGAACTAAAACCATAAAATGTGTGCATTACTTGGCGAACCGTCAAAACTCAGAATCCTTGACAACGACTGAAGTGCTTTGGATCCTCGCTTTCTGATTCTCTTTAAAAAATCACGTACAGATTCTGTCACTCGACACAGACTAATGGACCCTC
>NW_011901114.1:6146-7199 GCF_000151845.1 Pteropus vampyrus | reverse complement strand
CTGTTTTTCTCCACAATACCCCACGTCACACAGGCTCACTCTGCCCCAGTGGGCAGGGGACTGCCCAGGCCCAGCACAGGGGCCAGGGCCTGTGGGGGAGGCACGTGTGGACGCAGGGCAGGGCTGAGCCCCTAGTTTCCAGCTGTGTCCGTGAAGTCCCCGGGGCCTCCTGAACCCTTGGGATGGCTTTTCACTCCCCTGCTCCCTGGGTGGCCCAGGGCAGAGTGGGTGGAAGTCAGGGGGTTAAAAGTACCTCGTCAAGGTTGCCTTCGATGTCATCATCGACCACCCTGGAAACAGAAGGAAACCACGTGTTACTGACTGGAAGGGACACAGGGGAGGAAGGAAGTGTCATGGAAGTCACAATGGAAGTGTGATGTGACATCCAGCGCGGGGCGGGCACGGGGACCGCTCTGTGTCCATGGCGTCCGTGATCACACATCCCCAATAGGGCAGAAGGGATCTCAGGAGGAGTCACGGCCCCAACAGCTCGGAAAGTCAGAGGATTTTGTCTGCTGGTTGGTGCTGGGTCCTCGGACGGCGCGGCCTCCCCGCACGGTGCCCGGGACCCTCGGGCCTCCAGGAACCGCTGTCGGTTCCATCGGAAACGCTCTGTGCCACGGTAAATCTGTCACACTGAGCCCCACGCGGTGTGCGCGGCCGCCTGCTCCTCTGCTTTGGGCTCAGAAGGCGGGCGGAGGCCGCGTGTTTCGGCGGGAGCTGGCGCAGTGGTGGTTTACCCCACACGCCCGCGCGGGCCGTCTGCCCCGCAGCGAGGGGCCGTAAGCTTAGGAGGGTCTTCCTCCCACCGGGCCACTACGAGTCCCGTCTGCAGTGCCCACGCCCCGCAGAAGCGGTAAGGGGCCTCTCGGTGCTGACAGTTGGACTCAGGATCAATATCTTGGGACAAAAACGTCAGACAGACACCTTTGAGGGGCGGGGGGCTGTCAGGGCAGGGAGGTCACCCCAGAAGCAGGAGAGCTGAGGGGTCGAGGCTTCCCAGCATCCTCCAGATGATGGGACTGGGTTCGTATAAGTCATTAAAACGAAGAC
>NW_011901114.1:0-2866 GCF_000151845.1 Pteropus vampyrus | reverse complement strand
TTTTGTCCCCCTGGAGCAGGGGGTTGGAGCTGCGGCACCCCTCTTGGCTCTAATGTGGAGATCCGAGATGGGCTGGTGGCCTGGCTGAGACTTGGGGACAAGCTCCTGCTGCCCCCTCAGTGAACCCAGAGGCTAGGGACATCCTGCGTATGATCTTAGCCTCTTGTTCTGTGTCCCTTGTCCTCCCAGGCCTACCCTCCCTACTTCCAAAACCAATTTAGAGGAAGGACTTGAGATTCATTCACAGTCAAGGATAATTAGCCCGATTGTCTTCCCTTACCTAATGGAATAAAACGCTAATTGTGGAAATAAAGGCATCATCGAGTACAGGGTTTGGCAGACTCTGGCTCCACAGGCTGGCAGCAGACTGGTTTTGTTTTAAAGTTTACTGGAATATAGCCATGTCCATCGTTCAAGTATGGCTGCCTTCAGACTACAGCGGTAGAGTTGAGTCGTTGCCATAGAGACTGGATGGGCCGAAAAGCCAAAAGTCTTTGTTATCTGGCTCTTTGGAAAGAATCTGTGATCCCTGAGCTAGTGAGAAGGAGAGATAGTTTTGTCTGGGGCACTGGGCCTGAACTGCCACTTGGCGGCTGCATGCTCGAGGCTAAGGATTACAAACACCAGAGCTGGAGGTACCGATCAGCTAGTGCCGTGTACTTGCTCTGTGGCCCAGGTATGCCACTTAGAGCTGCAGCTTCCTCATCTGTAACAGAATCAGTGGGTGACAATGCTTTCTCATTTAAAACCATCGCACTTAAAACACTGTCAGACAGCCTGGGTTCAAATCCCAGTAAACTGTGTGGCCTTGGGCAAGTCGCTTCACCTCGCCAAGCCTCAGCTCCTTCCTCTTAAAGACGGAGATGATAACAGAGTACCCGCCTCAGAAGTTTGTCGTGAAGATTAAATGGAATTGTATACGTAAACCAGTCACACAGTTCCTAGCGCCCAGTGTGTGCTCCATAAGTGGCGGATGTCATCATGACCAGACAGTTTCTGCAGGGGAGAGGGTAGGGGAGGACTAGGCAGGAGTCAGGGGAATCAGCAGAGGACGGACCGGAGGAGACGTCCTCACGCCATCTGAGCAGGGCCCCGTCATGCGCTCAGTGAACCGGGCGTGACGGTTGCTGGGCGACAACTGGGGCCTGGATGTGCAGAGGCCCAGTGGGTAAGGGGCCCCTGCAGGGGGACCTAAGCCCGGCTCCTCGGGCTGGGGGTGGACAGAGTAGCCCCCAGGCATGGAGGGTTGGGGATGAGAAAGCAGAGGGCCCCAGTGGGCAGCGGGTGCCTCCCCTGCGCTGTCGGGCTGGCGTGAGGCACAGCAGGGTAGGGCGAGGGTGCCTCGGCCTCTGGCGGCCTTACTTGGGTAGTTCCTGCAGCCTCCCGCGGTGGAGCCCCGCCTCCAGTTCCCATCCATCTTGGTGAGTTTCCACTTCTTGTAGCTATCGGCGGTGAGGGTGTCGGGGGTCAGGTTGCAGATCTCCAGGCGGGAATAGTGCCTCAGGAAGTCGCTTAAGGACATCCTGGCAAAAGCAGGGACACGGGCATCCAGGTTACAACGGGGCGAATTGATAAGCTTTGACCCGAGCCAGGCAGGGCAGCTGGGAGATAGCACCTCGGGGCCAAGTGCCACCAGGCCTGCACTCAGAAGGCACCGGTTCCCATCTCAGCGCTGCCACTGTCTAGCTGGGTGACTGCGAACAAGTTACTTAAACCTCTCTGAAGCTGAGAACTCTAATCTGTCAAACTGGGAGCATGAGTATGAAATGAGAAAGCATACGGGCACTCACTGGGTCACTGGCAGGGAGTCGACGGCTGCAGAGTGGCGCGTGCACACACGCGTGCGCGCGCGCACACACACACACACACACACACACACACAGCGTGGGTCCGTCACGCTCTCGAAGGAACCTGTTTCTGAAGGCCTTGGCATGAATCGCCACGAACTGGTTGGGAGAGGGGCCCATCTTTTCCCTGCTCTTCTTGGGATCTGAACATGACTGAGTCCCGCTCAGCCTTCTCTGGGAAGCTGCTCAGCTCGTGCACCCCGTTGCAGAGGTGGACAAACTGAAGAGGTTTACGAATGTTTTTGTGGAGGGTCTTACAGTGTATTTAGAACAACAACTAACTCTGAATCCCAGGCCCCTGTGGGAAAATCTCACTAATTTTCTAGTAACAGTCACGGGGTCAGACACCTCTGTCCTTGACCCCTGTAACCGCCTTACCAGAATTCCCCGTCTTCATGCCGTCTGGTCAGCCTTTCCCTCACCTCTGGGTCGACGGTGTTCCAGTTTGGGCAGCTGGAAACCAAGTCACGGGAGAGGCGTTAGAGACTGACGCGGGGCGCTGACTTCTGCCCCAGGCTCCCCAAAGCTGAGGACCAGGACCCACACCCCAGTAAGGGAGGCAAGGAACACACGTGTGGCCAAGGCTCAGCGGAGCAAGGCGAGAGGATGTGTCATCCTGGAAGGTGGTGGCGAGAGAGAGTCCAGGAAATGAACCCAGCCCGTCAGAGAGAGATGGAGGGGCCGCGACAGTGTGATAGCGGCAGGGCACCGCGGCCCCCACCGCGGCCGGGGGCCTGGCCGGGTCTCCGCCGTGGCAGCAGGCGGGGAGAACTCTGGGTGCTGGGCGGTGGAACGGGGAAGACCATTAAGGGGCTCACGGGAGATTGTACCCCAAACAGCCGCGGGTGTAGCGGGCTGACCAGGAAGCCCCAGAAATCAACAGAGGGGCTCCTCTTGGGTCTTAGGCACAAAGATTAGGTCCTGGGACTAGACGGAGAGACGGGGGGTGGGGTGTGCTTTTTCCCTGAAGGTCCAATAGCTGGGTGAATCTGAGCGAGGGGCGGACCGACCGCGAGGAC
>NW_011901113.1:3074-5114 GCF_000151845.1 Pteropus vampyrus | reverse complement strand
CCTCCCTGAGGAGGGCCGAAGGAATGAAGGAAAGAATGAATGAATGAGGGAGGGGGCCCGGGCGGCCTCGCTGGCTGTGGCCCCGGGGAATCCTGGGCACTGCAGCCAAGAGGGATTTGGCCCCAAACCCGGAATAACTATAACGTGGCCGAGGCGGCAGGCGGGAGGCGGGGAGGGAGGCCCAGAGCAGGGCGAGCAGGGAGGCCGGCCTTCCCGCCGGCAGGATTTATGGAAGTAACGGCTGCTCCACACAGTTCCTCTTAAGAGTAAAAGTGAAAAAGCGCTTGAGTCACCACCATTGAAACCAGGACCCGGCTCCCAGCATCCTTCAGGGCCAGGCCACTCACTGTCACCCACCCACCCCCCCACTCCGCCCGCTCCCGCCCCCGCCCCCGTCCCCCAAACAGCAGGCAGGGCCGGGTGGGTTGGCATGGGAGCCACACCCTCTAGGTCTCTCTCGGCTCCTAGAAAAATCGGGGTCCCATCGGCTAAAAGGGAGCTGTTTGAGGCTGGAGTCGGGTCGTAAAAACAGTCGGGTCAAGGGCGGGGCGGGGGGGGAGATAGAGACCCAGAGACAGAGAGACACAGGGACAGACGGTTGGGTTAAGGAGGGAGAGACACACAGAGACAAGGAGAGGAAAAGAGATGGTGAGAAACAGAGACGGGGAGACAGATGGAGTGACACAGGTGACAGACGACGGGGAGGGGCCGAGATAGAGACGGAGATGAGGATGGAGGGGAGGCGTGGGGTGGGTCAGGGGACTGAGCCGGGCAGCCGGGGCGAGCGTCCTGCAGGGGCGGTCAGCTCTTCTTGGGTCCCCCAAGACATTGGGCCTGCAAGACCTTTGGGGATTATGCTGAGGCTAACAAGTAGGGGAGCCCAAGAGGGGGTTTGGGGCTCCCCTCCAGGGTAGGGGCGCCTGGGAGAGCAACGGGGGACGGGGTTATACACCCTGCCGTCGGCAGCCCCCTCCCCGCCCAGCGGGAGCGCTCTGGTCCTCTGCCCGCCGCCTCCAGCCCCCCATCTCCACGTCCCTCGCACCAGCGGCCTCTGACTTTTGCGATTTTACGTTTCCACCCAAGAGCCGCCGAGCTCCCTGGGAAAGCCAGGCCCAAGTTCCCAGGCAACGCCAGGGTTCCGGTTCTCCCCGCCACCCCCTCTCGGCAACGTGGACGGAGGCCTTCTCCCGAAATGTCCCGATGGGGGATTTCCAAGGCGCAGTGACAGAAGGCAGCCTTCCAGCCTCCACGCCAGGAATCGCCTTCCGCGTGGCTCCCGGAGAGCTAGGGAGGGGCAGAGGGAGCGGGGGGCACCCGGGGCACCCGGGGCACCCAGGACACCCACCTCCGAAGCTCAGAGACTGGGAGGCCCAAGGTCACATGACAACTGGTGTAGAACCCAGGATGTCTGGGGGCTACAGCCTGACAGGGAAACAGAGGTGGGCCAGCGACCGTTCTTTGAGGGAACCCCAAAAGTTGCTCAGAAGGGGAAACAAAGGCCTGGAGAGGGGCAGGGTCTTGCCCAAGGTCACCCGGGAGATCTTGGGTAGGACAAGCATGAGACCCCCTCTCAGCACCTCTGCCAGGAGCCAGGAAATCCCCAGCGGGGGCTGAAGGAGGCCAGTGACAAGGACCCTACCCTGAATGAGGGCGACCCCAGGATCATGAATGGGGGGACCCCTGGCAGATACTGCCCGTCTGCGGTCCTATCCATACAGTGCTCCCCAGGACATCTGGCGGGGGGCACTTTGTAGGCCGGGCCGTGCCCCTCTCCAGATCCTGCCTTAGCTCCTTGTCACCTCAGGGGAGACTGAGGCTGGAACGAGGCTGGCCCACAGACTCAAGGACAGGGGATGCGGAGGTGGGGCTGGGAGGCAGAACCTGCGGGGGTCGGGGAGGGAGCAGGGCGTCCCCGCCGCGCGGCCTGGGGCTGGGCTCCCGCTCCCCCCGCGGGTCATTGCACCAGGGCTCAGCCGGGGCAGCCTGGGAGCGCGGCCAGGGGTGAGAGGCTACGGGAGGGGGCAGGGGCAGGTGCCGGCG
>NW_011901113.1:0-1585 GCF_000151845.1 Pteropus vampyrus | reverse complement strand
GGGGGGGGGAGGGAAAGAATGAAGCAGTGACGTGTGCAGAGGCCCGGCGCGAGCGCGCGCGGCTTTCGCCTTAAAGATGTACATCCCGGGGTGCAGGGCAGGAGAGGGGCCCCGCACCCTCTACCCCTGCGCCCCCCCCAGCTCCAGACAGGGGCTGCAGTGCCTAGGCAGAGGGGATTGGCTACAACTGCGCCCCTTGGCCAGAGGGACCCCGCTAACCCAGGAGCCTCCAAGATTGCTTTCCTCCTTGCCAAAGTGGAGCTCAGAATGGCTTTGGGCTCCCCCATATGTCTCCCCAGCACCCCAGGTTATGTCCGGACGTAACCTCAGGCGGGCCAGATAAAACCTCCCAGCCTCCTCCCAAGTGGCGTGTTCTTCCCAGCCCCCTCAGCTGTGTGCCCATTTCAAGGACCCGGAAACTGAGGCACATGGAATGGCTTGGAACCAGGCCATTTGTCCCCAGGGCGCACGTCCCTCAATCTCCTTCATTCCCTCTCCGGAATAACTAAGCACAGACCTGCCCGCCCCCAGTGTGAGCCCCCAGGGCACCTGGCAGGGTGACTATCTCCTTCCCACCTCAAAGGCTAGGGTGACCTGGACCCTTCCTTCCGTCCAGCTCTTGGCATCCCGCTCTGAAAAATGCCCACACGTGGGGTCAGCCGGCATAAGGATAATGTCACTTAGCAGAGTCTTGACTCTCTGTCAAATGTGCACGGAGACCTTCTTAGGAAGCCTGACTCACCGTCTTACCATCTTAAGGCAGGGGCGTGGGAGATGCCAGCAACCCCGATATCCCCCTGTGTTACAGGGGAGGAAACTGAGGCCCGGAGAAGGAGGCTTCTCGCCCAGAGTCCCAGGGCCGGACCAGGAGGGAGCAGGATTCATACACAGCACGTACTCCCAGGTCCCCTTGTGCTCCTCGCCGCTTGTGGCTGACAGTTATTCAAACGGCCGCTTAGCGCATTGTGAGCCCTTCATAAATGTTTTTAAAAACTCCCATTGTGCAGCTGTGGTGGGCATTTCAAACCCCAGGGTGAACGGGGGAGGGAGGCCGGTGTCTAGGAACCCAAATACCAACATAACGTTAGTAAAGTAATCTTTTATTATTTAAAAATGCCGTGAACACGTTGAGGGCAGAATCCCCAATTCACAGACATTTGAAACTTAAAGTGGATTTCTGAGCATCCCCCTCAGCCTGCCCCGCCACGTGCACCCCCATCTGCGCGGCAGTCCCGGTTCCTTTCCTAGGTAAAGTGTGGGGACCACAGCCTGCCCCTCTGGGAACCTCAGCTCCGCATCTGTTTCAAGGTAACAGCAGGACGCATCTCGGAAGGTTGGGGAGGTCGGAGCCCTTGAGATCACGGGTGTGAGGGCCACGTCACTGTTATCGGTCGAAGCGAACGGTGGAACCTTCTGCGAGTTCCCCAGCAGCAATATATATGGGTGTATTTATAAAATTTCCAGGCAGGAGAGGCCTCTGTGGAGCACACAGTAGGTCCACAGCAAGCCAGCTGCGGTATAGGGTTGCAGCCTGGGTCTCATCTCCTCCAGGCAGAGCTGAGTCTCCCTGTGCCTCAGCTTCCCC
>NW_011901112.1:4058-5927 GCF_000151845.1 Pteropus vampyrus | reverse complement strand
CAGGGCTGGGACAGCAGGAGGCCCTCTCAGGGCCCGATGACGGGGGAGAGCTGGCCACGTGGGGGGCGGGAGAGGGGCCCGTGGCCCCCAGCAGGGCCGAGCGGGGCTGACGTGGCAGGGGGACGCGGGAGGGCCGGCGGCTGTCCCCGCACACCGGGAGGGGCCGTCCCCCTGGTGGGCGGCCCAGAAGCAGGACTGGTCACCTCTTTATCTTTGCACGTTCCAGTCTGACGTCCGCACAGCTCTCTCTGCAGCCATAGCTGGCGAACTTCTCCTCCAGCTCCAGCAGGCGGCCGTCCATCTCGCTCAGCAGCGCCGCGCCGTAGGGGAGCCCCCGGTCAGCCGACTCCTGGGCGAGCTGCACCTGGAGGCTCAAGCACCTGCCAGGGAGCGGGCTCCGCTTAGGCTCCGCCAACCACGCGGCCGGACCTCCGGGACGACACCCACCACCCACGCGGCCACCCGTGCCTGCAGCTTGCAGCCGTGACGCCAGAAGCGACGCTGTCAGGACCGTCTCTCGAAGACCAGGACTCCGAGGCCGCGCTCGCCGCTGGCAACGGCACAGGTGGAAAGGCACGGCCCGCGCCCCCCGGCACCCACCCACATTCACACCGACTCTCCCAAATGACTGGAAGGTGGGGACTCCGTGGCCAACCCAGGTCGGGAGAGAGGCATGACCAGCCCCCTGGCCAACAGGAGAACTTGACAAAGAAGCAGCGGAAAATAGAAAAACCAAAATGAAACAATCTCTGTGAAGCTAACGAAACAAAAGCCGCTTCTCTGAAAAGGTCCGTTAAACAGTAAAATCCGCAGCTCTGATCTCAAGGGGGGACTACGCGGACCAGCCACGTGGGGACAGACCTCAGATGCAGCCTCTGTGAAAGCCACGAGGAAGGCCGTGGCCGTTTACGCTGACGGCCAAAGCCGGGGGACACCACGCGCTACGGAACACAGACCACCCGCACGATCGCTCCAAAACGAGCCGAATCCAAGATAGACGGATGGCCGTGCAGGACAGCGCTGCTGTTCCAAGCACTGCCCAGACAGGCGGGGACCCCCGGAGCTGCCCGCAGACGCACGCGTGGCTGGGGACAGCAGCCGAGCACGGGCCCAGCTCGGCCAAGTGGCCGCGGCCTCAATGGCCCCTCACCTGCCCGGCACAGCCTGTCCTGGGAGGACCCCCAAGAAACCGCTGCCGTGCTTGGTGGGAGACAAGGGGTTCCCTGGGAAGCGGGGGCCATGACAAGGCCACCTGCACCGCAGTCCCAGGAGGAGGCAGACTGGACAGGAGACGCTGCCCCAGAGCGCATGGCCTGAGGCGAGGCTCCGACCGTCCCGAAGCCGCCCTCCCGAGTGGCCGCGACGTGCTGTTCCTCAGAGAGGGTCTGAGGGTGCATGGGACCGCTAGGGTTTTCTGCAGCTGGGAGAAGGGCGTGGCTACGCAGCCCTCGTCACGTGATTCCGGGGACTTCCCAGGCCTGACAAAGGCCACAAAAATGAACGGCAGAGAGAGAGCAGGGGCCCCGGCCCCGAGTGACCGGCGGCTCTTACGGCCTCACCTGGTTTCTAGGTCTGCGGTCATGAACTCCAGCACGGGCGCGCGGTTGGGCCTTTCCCTCTTGAGCACGGTGAAGGTCTCCATGAGCTTCTGAAGCAGCTGGCAGACCTGAGGGTGGCCGTGCTCCGGCGTGAGCGGGGGCCCGGCCCACGGCCCCCCACTCGGCTGGCCCGGCGCCCGCCGCTCACCAGCTCTACCCCTCCGTCTATCCCCAGCGACAGCAGCGTGTCCGCCAGCGTCAGGCTGGAGCGGTACCAGAACTCCTCGCCGCCTCCCAGGCGCTGGGCCTGCTCGACCAGCTTCTTGGCTTG
>NW_011901112.1:0-953 GCF_000151845.1 Pteropus vampyrus | reverse complement strand
GGACCTCAGGCCCGCAGCGAGGGGACGCAGTCCGCCAGTCCTTGGTTTTCCCAAGAATCCCGACACAGGCTCTGGACGTGTCCCAGCTCAGTGGCACTGGCTGCAACCCGCCCCCGCCCCACACCGGGCCAGAGACCAAGGCACTTCGGGTGGAGCAGGGGTACCTTGTCCTTTGCCACAAGGGGCTTCGTCTCTGCTGGCTGGACGGTGCTTCGGGGACGGTCCAGCGCTGGCAGACTTCCTTCTAAGAGCGGTTCCCTATTCTTCTCCTTTCTCAAGGCAATTTCTTTCCTGCAGCTAACACAAGGGAGACAAGCAACGCGGTGAAGAAACGTAACAGCCAGAAAACACCTGCAAACGTTCAATTTCACAAGTGGTCAAAGAACTACAAATTAAAGGAGCTCCCCGAGACCACTGCGCACTCACGTTTACAAAGGTCAAAATGCGCTCACGACTTGGCTGAGCACACGGCCCCCAAATGCACGCTTCCAGCCCGTTTTCCCTCCCAGACGGCAAGCGCGTGCGCCGGCCGCGGATGTGACACCTGCCCTGACGTTTACGTCGGGTCCGGACCAGGGTTCCTCCCCGTCCGCAAAGGCCAGGCCGAGGGGAAGCCACCGCTGCCTCCCAGACGTCTGCGTGCACCTTCCCTCGCCTCCGCCTCCCCACCCGGACCCCGCCAGTGCTCGGTCCTGCGTCCCCCACTGCCATGGCCCCAGCCCGGCCGGTGCCCGCACACTGGAGGGGTCAGTAATCACCTGCACCCCAGCCCCCGACACCCATGCACTGGCCTCTGGGCCAGGGTGCTCCCCACACCCCGCTGTGCAGGCGTAGTGAGACAGGGGCCTGGGGCTTGAGGGGACACGGCTCCCCTGCCCCGCATGCCCTCATCTGTGCTGTCACAGGAGGGTCAGCAGCCAGGAGGAAGCTGTGGCCACGCCGAGCGCACCTGG
>NW_011901111.1:2918-5054 GCF_000151845.1 Pteropus vampyrus | reverse complement strand
GACAACATGAAGAAGGTACCCTGATTCCTCTCCACCTTGGCTCACCAGTGGCACCCACTTACTCTTCTTACATTCTCGTGGCAGAATGTGTCACAGAACCTCAGTTAAGTGCAAGAGCGCCAATAAATTCTAAACTAAGAAAGCATATATTATGATTTTATATACATATATATATGTTTTCCTTTCCATAGTGTGTGTGTGTGCATATAATTAGCCATCTCTGCTACCAAATCACAGATAATCTAAAGTTAAAATTTATCTGCTCAGCTGTTCTCATCTGATAACAAAAATCTTCAAAGGGATAAAATTTAAATGAGGGTAAAGTGGAGAAAAACTAGATCACAACTCTCCTGAATAATGTAGAGTGATGGACAAGGAACAAGTCAGAAATTTATAGAGCAATCAAGCTGTGAAGAAGCACAGGTAGAGGTTGGCTGGCTCATCTCCTTATTTTACAACAAAAAATTAGAGCCCAATGAGGTTAAGTCTGTTTCCCTAAACCATAAAAATCATTAATGGAAGAAATTTTTAAAATAAAATTAAGAAAAACCCTCAGATCCCTTATCAGGTGCTTCTTCCACTGAAATTCATTTTTACCAGCTTCTATTTTGTTTTTACAAAAGGACATAGACCCAACTCTTTCCAGTTATAACTTTAAGACTTCAAATTGCCCCTTGGGAGGAAAGATGGAGAAGGGAATTTCACATTCTAAACAAATGATGCCGACACACACTTGTTCACTTCTGTATATACTTATGATCAGGATATAACTTCATAATCCTAATGTCACCAGTTATCAGCAAGGCCTCTTCTTTTCACACTTATGAGATAATACCGTTAAATGGTCAAAATGTTCTCATCATGAACCACACGCATTTAATTTTGTCAAGTAACTTGTTTCCTTTTTGGCAGGATTCATACCCAAAACTGTTTACTGCCAATAAGAACTGCATTTAAAGTCACTGGTGATTCATGGGGAAAAAAATCAGAATTTCTATTTAGGGATGATTCTGCTTCAGTATTAAATCATGTTTTTTTCAGAGTGGCTTTCATTGTATTTGGAGCAGTATGCTTGATCCCTCTCAGTTTACTGGATTGTTATGTATTCCTCACCTGAAGTCATCATCTCAGTTTCTGATGTTAAAATTTATTGCTATGGAAGCAATTATTGTTGTGTCAAAAGACCAAAGGATAATGATTTCATGGGTAGACTAAGTAGCAGGAACTGATGAAAATCTCAGTAACAAAAATACTATTTTTCATACTAAAGCTGCTAGTGATATGTGTTAAAGGGGAGACGGGAATGAGAGGAAATAAAATGTCATTTGTACGTGTCTGTGGTTTCTTGAAGAAAATCTTTGTTAATCTTAATTGGAAAAGTAGAAGTGTGTTATGAGCTCATGATCTTTCCAGTGTGCTCCAGTAATTGCTGGAGGTACGAATTCACAGAATTTACCTAACTATCAGAGCCTATTGGCCTGTGTCAGTGAAAGGCAACTTGCAGCTCTTTCTGTGTACCTTCTCTTCACAGGAGGACATTCCAAGACAGTAAGAGAACCAGGGAGACTTAGAAAAATAGTGACCAAATAGAATGTTGAATGGAATTTCCCTATTGATTGTAAATTTCGGCTAAGGTCACAAAGCAGAAAGCAACATTCCAAAGAAAGCTACCAAGAATCTACAACATACACTCCCATGGCCTCACTAGTGAGGGCTGCTACTATCAACCTTCCATTCCCACGAGACTATATTAGTGTTTCTCAAACCTGGCTTCCCATTAGAATAAGCCAGAGAACTTTTCAAAAATACCCAGGCCTGAGACCAACCAATCAAGTCAGAATCTCTATGATTGGGCCCAGACACTCATACTCTATTAAAGGCTTCCCAGGTGATTCTTATATGCAGCTAGCCTGGGAAACCACTGGTCCACAGAACAGAAGACTGAGAACCTTTGGAGTTGTATAGTACTGGCTTGTAGGGAGTGCTCTGGCTTCCCACTGCCTCTCCAGGCCCAGGTCAGGGAACTCTGCATTGATGGTGCTGCTGGTTATGCTTCCCAAAGGACGTACTCACATATTCCAAAAATAACCAGCAGTTGGATACCAGCCACACAGCAGTCGTGGAAAGCCAGAGAAG
>NW_011901111.1:0-2513 GCF_000151845.1 Pteropus vampyrus | reverse complement strand
GGGGCTTCCTGTTATCCAACCATGCTTTACTGTCATAAGTGACTCTCTTTCCTTTTCTCCTTCTGGTTATGCTTTACACATGGGCGAGAGATGAAGGAAAAGTCATGGAGACAAATACACCCAACTACAGAGAGCAGGCCATCATTCAGCTCCCTAGAAAAAGGTGCTGACTCTAAGTAGTTGACCGAGCTATCCCAAAGAAGGCCATTTGGCCAAGTACAAAATTGAGGCTTTAATTGATGGCCTTAACTCACATTTCTTTGCACAATACATCAGACAATAAAAGAAAAGTCTCTCTCCATTGTCAAGTCCAAAGACTACAGAATATTGACCAAGACGTATCCCATCAGGCTGCCATTTTTATTTTTTTCAATCGACCAATGGAATGCCTTTCATAATCACTAACAGATAAAACCCCGAAAAGGTGTATATCATCTACTAAAAGACCCAAAATAAGCTGTATATATTTCTTAAGACTGATTCTAATCCATTAGTATAGTATGTGCTAAATGAATGTCTATGTTGGGAAGATGGATAGATGGGTAAATGAGTGAACCGAAGAAAATATTAATGAACAGAAAACATCCATGTGCCAGTGAAGGAAAACCCAGAGCAATGCTCTGTTAGGGGTGGAGCCTAAGGGAAGTAAATTAAGGAAAAGACACCATAGGGAAAAAAGATCTAGAAACAAAATTTATATCAGAGCTTTGCCCAGAATTACGCTATTAATAATTATTGAAGCACGGTTAAGTATCTTTCCTTCTAAAGGAGTAAATTTCAAGTCTTTTTGCTTAATGGTCTAAAGTTAAATAGAGTTTGGCCTTGAAAGGTGACCTAGCCTTGATCTTCTCATTTAAAACTGTCAGGCATTTTTTCCTCAATCCACAGCTGACCAATTACAGTTGCAATATTTGAACCAGACATGAACAACTTTTTACATAATGAAATTTCAACTAAGCAAGTTCTCTGAACTCAAAGATTTCTCACAAATAGGTATATTCTAAAAATCCACTCTTGATAAAGTTAATGGTGAGTTGTCTTAGATAGTTGAGTCTGCGCATTTGAGGGTTTTGACAACGCTCAATGCTGAATTTGTGACTTTAAACACGAGTTCTGGTTATTTTAAGCTATTCCTGTCTTCTTGATGGTACTGTAATGAAAGAAACTCAGAGTTTTTATTCTCATAAGTGTTTCCAACAAAAAAAGAAAACCTCATTTGTAGAAATCTTCTACTACCTGATAAATGTATTCATCCCCTCAAAATGATCAGTTCATAAGAATATTCACCAATACAGAGAGTGAAAGCCAACTACTCAACTTAAATCCTCATTAATCAAAAATTACTTAGTTTTCCCAATATCCTGAGAAATTATCATATAATCATCTGTTGATGGATGTGCAGCCACAAACCATTCGACATGTTCATGAATCTCTGATCAGGTGAGTGGGGACATCGGCTTCCGATGAGATGCAGCGAATGTGAAAGGCCATTCTAACTGGGTGTCTCCAGGCATTGAGGACCTATTTAGATAACTTTAAAAGTTCCCCCAAAAGTTAAGATCCTAAAATACATATTGTTTGTCTGAAATGCTACATTTGAGCCATTCTTTTGGATTAAGAAAGGGCTTTGGAAGCAGATAGAATTGGAATCTACACGACTGGGAAAATTTTTCCCCCAGTCCTCAGATGGAGGGACTCTCCCTAGAATGATACACCTCCCTCACCCCATACTCTCACTCCCTCCACTGGGGGAGTTTGGAAGAGAAAACCATCCTCGCCATACTCTCCCATCCTTTTCATCAATAAACAGACCAGATGAACCCTAATAATACTTTTTACATTATTTAAGTAAACTTTTTATTGGAGTACAACATACATACAGAGGAGTACACAAGGATACAGTTCAATGAATTTGTATTGAGTAAACATACTCATGAAACCACCAGCCAGATCAAGACATTAAACGTTACTAACACTCCCAAAGAATCCTTTGTGTCCTCTCTCAGTCACTTCCCAAAAGTGACTTAAAACATCAGAGATTAGTTTTGTCTGTTCTTGAAATGTATATAAATCGAATCCCGGAGTATTACACTCCTTTCGTGTCCAGTTCCACATTATGTCTGCAAGAGGATGCACACTGTTGCCTGTGGCTTTAATGTATTCAGTCTGCTGTGTGACATTCCATTGCATGAACACACCATAACTTATCCACCAGACTATTGAGGGATATTTGAGACATTTTGAGTTTGGGGCTATCACAAATAATGCTACCATGAGTGTACTTGTATGTGGCTTTGGGTATATACCTATTGGTGTATACCTATTAATTGCATTTTGACTACTGATAAAGATGAATCAATTCCCCACCAGGGGACTATTTGTTTAGCTCAAATCTATTGAATGATACACTGCAGCATCTTTTGTTCCTATTGATTGGTTCCAGAGTAGATGAGGAGACATTACTGCCCACAGAGAACTTGATCACAGCTGTGCTCAGGTGGGGGAAAAAAAAA
>NW_011901110.1:455-2132 GCF_000151845.1 Pteropus vampyrus | reverse complement strand
TCATTTAGTTGGATTTCATTGTGTCCCCTTCCTCATCCCTGTACCCGTACCACAGAAAAAAGAGAAAATCCTTGTGAGTTGTCTACCTGTGATCTTTGGGTCCAGAAACACGGATTAGCTTTGAGGTTATACCAGCCACTCTGGATGCAGAACCTTTGGCATTTGGGAATCTTTGCCCTGGAAGAGGCTGCTATGTAGTCGGAGGTCCTCAGGGGGATGCTACTAGATGTAGAGGAAGTTTGCAATCTATACTGTTTGTTTACTGAATTGTATAAGTGCATATGATACTTAGTGTAATGGAATGAGCACCAGCGTAGGATTGCATGGACACCTGAGTCATGATCCTGCCTCTAACTTCCTTCTCTGAACCTCAGTTTCCTCATCTGTAAAATGGGGTGTGGGAGGAGGTTCCAGGCACCTTCTAGTCTAACATTCTGTATTAGGATTTACTTTCTTCCTGGGTTTGCCCTGATCAATTCCCAGGTATTTAGATTCTTCCTCTTCTGGCCTCTTCCTGCTCCCTTTTTGTAGTCAATTTCCCCCAATCTCTTCTTGCTTGGAGACCTGTTGTTCCAGGAAGTGCCACAAGGGGGAGTCTTCATTAGGACGGCTTGGGTCAGGAAGGAAGCCAATACAAGTAAGTGCAAGGCTAGGGAGGGTGTTTGCCAATCCCAGGGGATCCCAAGATCCATATTAAAATAGAAGGGAAGGCTAAGCCCAGGGCTCTAAGCTACAAAGACCATACTCTAAGCTCTTGAAGGACTGAAACCTTGCTTTATTTCTTGTCCTTCTGACATACACTTTCAAGTGCATATGGTGGGGTTATCTCATTTGACCCTCAGTCTAAACCATGAGTCATACAGGGAAGGCAGAATCTATCACCTCTACAGTTAGGAAAACTGAGGCTCAGAGAGGCTCCAGGCTCACCCGGAGTCACACAGCCAATCAGGACAAGAGCTGCTGATGGCCCAAGTCTCCTGACCACTGGCCCATATCTCACTTTGCATGTCCCTGACTTCCCCAGAGCCTTGGCCCAGGCTGGGCATATGAAGGACCTCCAGGGGTGCTTCTTGAAAGAATGAGAGGGCCCTCTGGACTAGGATGTAACCTCCCTGGGTAAATCTTCTCTGCCTTGCCCTAGTCAGCACAGACACGGAGCTAGCTGATACCTTGGTTCTACTCTCACCTTCCAGAATCACAAAGTTCATCTCTTATCATGTCACTTCCATGATTGGGAAGTGCTGGCACTGCAGTCATGGCCTTGCCAAGAGCCTTACCCTCCTTTGTCTTTGAAGTCTTGCTCAGGTGTGTCACCTCCTCCAAGAGGCTTCTTTTGACATCCTCTCCCACAATGGCAAAGTTGGGATCATTCCTCTGTCTGCTCCCAAATAAATTGCCTGGTTATAACACATCGATCATTGTTTTAAAGTTATTAGATCCTAGTCTGAGCTCCTCCAGAGTGGGAACTGAGTGGTATTCATCATGACTCCCAGTGCCTATCAAAACCTCTGGTCAGCCATCAAAGATTCATCTCAGGTTCTCCCCTCTACGGCATTAGAAGTCGCTGTGCCTCTGCCCTGGAGACCTTAGTGGAAAGAAATTTTAAGCATATGCAGCCTGAACAAATGAATAATTGATTAGCAATCCCCTCCCCTCTTACCTCTTCTGATCCCTCAA
>NW_011901110.1:0-405 GCF_000151845.1 Pteropus vampyrus | reverse complement strand
CTTACCCTCCTTTGTCTTTGAAGTCTTGCTCAGGTGTGTCACCTCCTCCAAGAGGCTTCTTTTGACATCCTCTCCCACAATGGCAAAGTTAGGATCATTCCTCTGTCTGCTCCCAAATAAATTGCCTGGTTATAACACATCGATCATTGTTTTAAACTTATTAGATCCTAGTCTGAGCTCCTCCAGAGTGGGAACTGAGTGGTATTCATCATGACTCCCAGTGCCTATCAAAACCTCTGGTCAGCCATCAGAGATTCATCTCAGGTTCTCCCCTCTACAGCATTAGAAGTCGCTGTGCCTCTGCCCTGGGGACCTTAGTGGAAAGAAATTTTAAGCATATGCAGCCTGAACAAATGAATAATTGATTAGCAATCCCCTCCCCTCTTACCTCTTCTGATCCCTCAA